>NC_056741.1:1598863499-1598893499 GCF_019279795.1 Protopterus annectens | reverse complement strand
GAATGAAGGGAAATAGAAGCATGACAAAGCAGGTTTTTTAAGCTGATACAATTCCAAAATGGCAAATCACAGATAAGTGTGGGAAAAACGGCATATATAAGCCCCATAGGCAGGAATACACAGCATAACTGATTGTGGAACCTATTTGCAGTCAGGATGGCAGGTGTAGGAGAGGGTAGTCACTTCTGAGCACAGAGGTGGGGTGTTGAGGAGTCCAAATACATGGTTTGGCTCCTAGTCCATGATCATGAGGCTCAACTCATGCAGGGCCAGGTTCTGTGGGGAGCGTACAAGGCAGAGGCATTGAACTGGTTGGCACATGATCTCACCAGTGCCACAGGCATACCAAGGACTGGTGAACAGGTCTGTCACCACCATGCGGACCTGAAGAGACGAAAGCAGGACCAACTGAACCGTTGGATCCAGGAGGCCCGGCAAATGCCCAATGGCCCACTACTGAGTAAGTATCCATGTAGTTACGTATGTAAGAAATTATCCTAGCTGATATTATGGAGATGTATGTTCCAATATTACTTAATTTATATTACAGCTGCAGTTGTGTGTTCTGCGAATCTGCGAGCCTATGGTGATAGGCTGGAGTGGTTGCGCCATCAGGCAGGTTAGTAATTATTTTTCTGTAATTGTTGTACAATATAAGTGACAGCTTGTAAAAGAGTTCAGTGTAGTTACATATTAATAAAGTTCAAATAACACTAGAAGAAAGATTCTGCTAGTATTGTATGATTAGATAAGTGATGCAGCCTGTAATCCAGAAATAAAAATTAAACGTCTAAAATAGAGATTTCCTACCTGTATTGTAATATCAGATAACCTGCTGCAGCCTGAAAATTAGTGGTAAACAAGCTAAAGACAATAGACATGTGTCAAATACATCCCCTTTGAAAATCTGCCATATGAAACAAGTGAGTCTGTTGGAAAGGATTGTTGTAACCAAGTATGACATGTTAATAACGCCTGGAATAAAGTACCATCTTGAATTATAAAAATAAAACAAGTGAGAGTGTGAAAAAGTGGTATGAATCGACCAAGAAAGTTGTTATAACTTCTGAATAAAGTATACTGCAGTCAGTAAATAATGAAATGAATGAGACAGCCACAACCAAACAGTGAAATGTTTGTAATAAAGTACTGAAGCTGGAATGTGTCTGTCCCACAATTTGGATATGTTGCTGTACCCTTGCAATATGGAGATAGTATGGTTGTATGAAATAATGAACATCCACAGTTGTCTAGAGCCATATAAATCAAATGTAGCAGGATGTTGTACCTGAACACAGCCAGATATGAACGTGTTTGAATAAAAATGCAATGTATATTAATGTAGCAGTAACAGTCGCATCACCAACATTCCTAAGGTTACATATAGGAAACTGTACTAAGACCTGTAGGGTATATATATCTGCAGCTACTAGAGATGTTCAGAATATGTATAGGTATTTGAAGTTGTTAATGAAATATTTCTTCACCCTACCCTATATTCACAAATAATGCCATTCCACAACAAACTGGGTATGTGTATTCACAATTAATTCCTATGGACATTTGTCCTGTTGGTTCAAACATATTTGCACGTACGTTGATGCATGTGCCCTGTTCACATATCCAAACCTGATGGCCTGTTGCCATCAATCAACCCTGCATGCTGTTGGATTGTGTACTGTTGTTCAAAATATGCATGTGTTATGCTTGCTGTTCAATGTTTGGAATTCATGGGAGTTTGGTTAATGGGAATACTGATGCATGCTGTTACAACTAATTTTGAATGGTATTGTTTGTTACTAACCCAAAATGTCATAAAATATTGCTAAACATAGGACAACAGGGAAGGCGGGTTCCAGTGGACCCACCTCTCCTACCTCAGCTGGCGAGTGCACCTGGCACTAGTGCCCAGGCTGGAACCTCCTCCGGTGGCCCTGTGCCACCTTCGGGTGGAAGCACTGCAGGGGATGGGGCTTGTCCCCCCCCTCTGCAAGCATGGCCAGAGGAGACCGTCCACTCACCCTCCAAAGTGTCCGTTCTGTGGTGCGTAGCAAGAGCAGGCATTCTGTGCTTGAACCCCTACGCCAGCTTGAGGCTCGGGTGGCGCAACTCACTGGTGTGCCTGCTGCCCGTCCTACACAGCCCCCAGCACAGCCCTGTCCTGGATTGTGAAGGCGCAGTGGCAACTGCTCATGGGTGGGGATCTCAGTTCCACTGTTGCCATCTGTGAGCTCATGGGCTCGCGATATCCAAACATCCATCCCCGTCAATTGTGTTTCCCCCCAACATGTGTCGTACTCCGCCCCTGTATGTGTCTTGTTTGTCTTGTCTGTTAACCTCACCTACCTACCTTCCCAAATATACCTACTTCCTATACCTCACATTCCACTCTCACCTAAAAAATAAAATAAAAAAGGGCACTCTGTTCCCGCAAAAAAATTACGCCCCATACATAGCTGCCCATTTTGCAAACATGTCTGCTGGACATGTGAACTGGTAATTACAATTGGCTGTACAACATATTTTGTTGTCCTCACCCCTCTCTCAGGGGTGGAAGGTTTCAAATTTCACACCAAATTACACACATATGCACAGCTGTTGCTGATAAAGAAATGGGCAGCTATGGGCCTTTCCTACATCCTTCCTGCAAATCCCAAGCTTGTTTACCTACTGTACTATCCTCTTTTGCCCCCTTTTTCACCACGTTCCTATCTCCCCATTTTCTTTTCTTTCAAAGAAATTAGTGCGGGTGTGCACGAGAGTAAGCACTTTTAAGCAGTTGTAAGCAGGTGTGCGCTTGTGTGCGCTTAGCTAAGCGTGTGTGCGTGAAGCTAAGCGACAGTGCGCATGCGTGAGCACCGCGCAAACCAGTGCTAACCCGCTTACAACTGCTTAAAAGTGCCTTAGTCACTCTGAATGACAAGGCCTGTAGTCTGCTCAGCAGCAAAATAAAATTCCTCTGTCAGTCTTGAACCCAGGACCTTGGAAACACTAGTCTGCATGACTTACCACTAAGCCATAACTGATATACAAGAACTTTGTGCTGAAAGCAATATATCATGAAATAGTAGGACTGAATGTAAAGGGAATATAGGAAGGCAATTGCACAAAGCTTTTCTTGTATCTTTACTGGCAATTCTTGTGGATTTGTATAACATTAGTGTGAGAAGAGAAACAGCCATGCTAGTCGGAAGCTAGTAGGTAATAATGTGACAGTAGCACCTTGCAAACCACACACACTATCAGAGCAGGATAAACACTGCCATATTTGAATAGGTAAGAGGCCAGACCTTGCAACTGTGACTGATTTACAGGGATGTCCCTGATTTGAAAACAAATGTTAACTGTGCCCCACTGACTCCCTGTGAAATGTACTAACAGTAGGCAGAAAGGTGTTTTATCCCACGTAATGGTAACTGTCAATTACTGAAAGTATGCACTACTTGCATGTCAGAAATGGTGTAGTAATACATATGCTCAAAATACCCCACAGTCACAACTGCAGAATATCTGAAATATATCACGGGTGTATCCCACTGATATGTACCATTCCCTGAGGCTGATAAAAGATACACCTGAGAGTATCTGAGGCCTGCAAGTGTCACAAACTCACAGGCATATCATTCTGTCTGCTGTCACACACTCTGTGAATAGCTGTAGATTAGCTTCCACAAGCACACCCTCATGTAGGTGTACAATCCACAAATATCAAAGGATGTAGCCAACTAATAAAATAAGGACAGTATAGCAGTTTACAGGCGCTGCACGTGCCTGCTATCCATAACTGTTAGTACAAAGTACAAGGTCCCACTACTGCTCAGCAGCAAAATAAAATACCCTTGTAGGTGTCAAGCCCCACACCTTGGCCAGACCAGACTGCATTCAGTACCACCAAACCACAACAAACATATAAGGAATTGCTGCTGAAAGAAATATAGCAAGCATTACAAGGAGTGAATGTAAATGGAAAATAGGAAAGCCATAGCAGCACATTGCAGTAAAGACACCTAGCAGGCATTCAAGGAGTGAATGTAAAGGCCAAATAGTGAAGCCATAGCAACAAATTGCAAGAGCCACTGCTGTATACCAGTTACTCCACAAGTCCCACAGGAAAGCACATACTCCCATTTAAACAGTATTAGTATCATTAGGTGTCAGTTAACATACACACTGAGAAGAATAAACTGGAGGAAGCAATAGTCAGGTTTCAGTACAACATACATTTCAGTGCCTACAACACAGCCTGAAATATGAGAGACATACCAACCTTTACACTCACAGAACAGTGTCCACAGCATACCAGCATGGTCCCCACCTTGAAAATCTGAAAAGGCTATGCCTACCTAACCTAACATTTTATAGCACTGTCCTGAAATCACAGTGAGAACTGCAATTACCACACAGCAGGCTGCATGCAGTTAGTAAATGCTGGCTAACAAATGGTGCAGAGGCCATCACATGCACATATGCATATACATACAAAAGCAGCCTGTACTCCCAGTCCACACATGCAATACTTTCATTGCAACATCCAGAGGGAGAGACAGAGAGAGAGACAAAGAGACAAAGAGACACAGAGAGAGGCACCAAAAAAAAAAAAAAAAAACAATAAAAACCAGCAAGCTAACCAGCAGCAGGCCACCAAGCAGCAAGCCATCACAAACAGCAGTGACAAACAAAGGTAATGTAAGCTAATAATCTAATAGTCTACATACTGTGAACCCTCCATATGTGTTAGCAGTCTGTATCTATATATATATGAAGATGTGCATAGGGCAGGGGACATACTGCAACTGTTAGTGAAGGCTGGACATACATATGTATTTGAAGGTTGCTATGTGCACATATCAATGTAGGTTGTAGTGCAACGTACAATGTAGGTTGTACAGTAATGGATGTTTAGCAGTATGTTAGTGTGTGTATTCGTATGTGTAGATAAAAAGGTATATAGAGATATATATATATATATATATATATATATATATATATATATATATATATATATATTATATGTATATGTATGTGTATATATATATATATATATATATATATATATATATATATATATATATATAATATGCATATATGTATACATAGATAGAGAGGAATGTATAAATAGATAGACATATATATATAGATAGACAGATAGATAGATAGATAGATAGATAGATAGATAGATAGATAGATAGAATATGTATATACATATATATGTAATAGACACATACATATATATATATATATATATATATACACATATACAGACAGATATGAATGTCTAGAGATATGTATGTATATGAATATCTCTCTCTCTCTCTCTCTCTCTCTCTCTGTCTCTCTCTCTCTCTTTATATATATATATATATATATATATATATATATATATATATATATATACACATATATATATATATATATATATATATATATATATATATATATATATATATATATACTGAGAGAGGCAAATGTGTGCAGATGTATTGCAACAGGTGCCTGGTGACAAAGGCATGGACTGAACACCAGTTTGGATACTGGAGTACCATACCCCATTCCAAAACACTTACACCACTAACCACCACATAGGTGGTTGCCTGCCTACTACTGGATATGTCAGGAGGGAACATGGGAAACAAGTGTACAATAGCCTCCCCTTTGATATTCACAGTGGCGCACTAGTCTTGTAATACCTGTATATGGTACGTGTCAGCACAAATGGTGTGTCAGCTAGGGAAATGTAGGTCACTATACCCCTCTACACCTCACAATGTCCTACATGGTATGTACCTCCCATGACAACTACAGAAAGGGAGAAGGACACAGTCATACCTAACAAACAGTAATAATGCCCTCAAACACATTACCTATGCAGAGTGACTGACAAAACCACAGATAGAGTGCCTTTCATACTACCTACACAGAGGTTACCACTGCTGGATATACATAGTTAAGTCACACCCATAACAGTTGTCCAACAACCATGGTAACACCTCACAATATCCCCAGCCTAAATGACCTATGTCTGTCATCCTTGGCACTGCAGTAAAGAGCACATAGTGGAGGTACAGGTTCCTACCCACAAATAAGCCATACCCTGGAGTAAACCACCCAGCATTAAGAAGCAAGGCTCCTCATTAGTAGATGTCAGACATATCCCTGTTGAATGTTATGCATATAGGTAATATGCCATATGAGTCACCCTGTGTAACTGTTTGACAGGAGCAAGTACAATCACATTACATGTGTCCCAAGGGGCAGGGTAGCATAACAGTATGCTGCTGTAGGCCCAGGGTGAATAGCATACTACCTACCTATGACACAATGCACACACTCATGTACTCATTGCAATACCAACTATGTGAGGTGGAATGAGTGTGCCACTGACTGTGTGCAAGGTCTGTAATGGTGTGATTGCTCAGCATGACTTTGTGTCTGTCATGGTAGTGTGTGTCCTTGGTGTGAGGCCAGAGAAGGATGTGTCAGGTATTGGGATACAAACATACTACATTGCCATATGTTGTGCTGTGTTCCCCTGTATGTGACTGCGGTGTAGGTAGGGGTATGGCAACAAAGACTAGGGTGCATTACCAGTGAAATTTTTACTGTGCATTGCATGCATTGCATGGGTTGACAATGTTCCCCATCCATTACCTTGATACAAACCCCCAGTGTGAGGTTGTGCATTGGACCTCAAACAGTGTGCCGACTGCTGGAGTATACTAGTTTGTTGTATGGAGTGTGCCAGGCACTGTCACACAGTTGTTGGCTGAGCACTGATATGTGGTCATTTACATGTGTATCCCCCAATAGACAGACAGATGCTATATATGGCAGTTCAGTGATATCACTACAGTAGAGTATTATGTGTGCCATATCACTTGCTCACATATTTTTCTTTTCCTTCCAGGGCGATGGTGCACCAGCACAACCCCACATACTCTGCTGCAGAGGAAGAGGAGCTACACCAGAGCCTGGTGTGGGATTTTGCCACACTCTTTTCCTGCACCAGCCAGAACCAGCAGGAGAGGGCTGCACTGTGGCAAGACCTTGTCTGTCGGGTAAATGACATAGGCATGCATAACTGGACATATGAGCAGGTACGCCATCACTGCAGTGATTTAATTAGAAATGTCAGTCAGCGTGCGTCTGATATCCACAGGCAACAGCTTGCCACAGGTGGTGGGGTGGCTATACCCCCCCCTCACCAGACTGGAGAGGCTCCTCTTAAGTGTTGTGGCTCCAGCCCAACAACAACAACATCTGCAGACATGTGTAATGATGGAGGCTAGATCCACCCAGCATGTGGACTTGGAGCGTGCAGGTAACATGCCATATCTATAGTTGACTGTTCTCTACACTGGTAGTTTATGCATGTGTGAGGTGTGTACTGTGTTTGTAGCTGTTATCCTGGTAATTATTGTGCAAGAGTGATATTCTCAATATCAGCAGTAGACCTGTGAAAGCCAACTGTTGTACTACTGAACTGTATCATACTCACAGTATCAATGGCACAGTTGTGCCCACTGACAATAAATGTCTTATTTGTGCAGGTCCCTCTGGTGTAACAGCAAGGCAGCCAATCCATGCTGGTAAGTGTGTAATAACAATACTTTTAATACTAATGATAATAATAGTAATAATACCCTCAAACAGTATTGTTATGTGTTTGATTGCTGGTGTGTTTGTGTCTGTGTGTTTGTATCTCATGTACTGAGGAGTGTGCATGTGTGCATGTGCCCATGTGTGCATGTGCCCATGTGTGCATGTGTGCATGTGCCCATGTGCGCATGCGCACATGTGCCCATGTGTGCATGTGTGCATGTGTGCATGTGCCCATGTGCGCATGTGCGCATGTGTGCATGTGTGCATGTGCCCATGTGTGCATGTGCGCATGTGCGCATGTGTGCATGTGTGCATGTGCCCATGTGTGCGTGTGCCCATGTGTGCATGTGTGCATGTGCCCGTGTGCATCTGTGGTAACATTGTGTACACATTGTAAACTGTGTTTCCTATCTTCCTCTCACAGGTTCTGGTGTTGCTCTGGTTGTGTGCAGCAGGGAACCTGAATCCACTGCTGGGGATAGTGATAATGATAATACCTGTGTAATGGCACAGGGAGGTGTGCCAGGGTCTGTTGTTGGTCAGCCAATCAACAGTACACAGCAGTCAACCCCATCAATGCGCACAGTCATCCTGCCAATACATCCATTGTCACCAATGTCCCTAGGTGATGGACAGCATACAGTGGGCATTGACCAGGGTAATGTGGTATTAGTGGCACATGCATCCCCTCACAGCAGCCATGGCCAGAGTCCTGACATGGTACCACACAGGCAGATGTACAGGGGTTCTCGTGGGAGCATCCGTGGTTGTACTGCCCCTGTCAGATGTGCCCACAGAGGTCTTTCAGCCTCAGCTATGTTCCGGGCTGTAATGCAGGCACAGTCACGTATGGAACGGTACACGAGACAGGGTCTGAGGGAGCTGAGAGCACATCGCACTGCTATGAATGACACTATGCGTGACGTTGCGGCTGCCATCCGTAATTTCACCGAGGTCATTGACAGACGTTGGGGGGACACATTAGATCTGTTCCACAACTACATGTCCATGAGCCAGGGCAATGCAGGATGGTTGAGATGTCGATGTGGACGTATGCCAGCAACATCAGCAGCTGGCAGCCGTCGCAGATGACAACAAACCCGCGGCTGCTCCCATAGTGCCAGTATCAGCACCAGCAATGCTGGGTCTGTGCTGTCATCAGACCACCCTAGGAGACCACGTGCACGTGGCTCTGGACAGTCCCAGCAGGGACATGTCTCCAGTCATCAACCAACTGCTTCTGATGACAGTACCCAGTCCGGCTTAGTACCTAATACTGTCCGTAGCACCCCTGCCAGGCACAGGTACCATGTCCGTGGCCAGAGACAGGGATCTGTATGACCTGGCAGGTGGCTGTCCACAAACACCCGTATATGGCAGCCACGAGGTGGAACTGTGTGCATGCATACACACATGCATAATGCTAACACCTAGGGCTAACACATACATGCACACACCGCATAAACATTGCCCCATCTTGTACTTTTGTCCCTCACTAACACACACACACACATACATGTTGATTGGTTGTATCAGTGGCAGACTCAGGCATACCAAGTACACACCCTGTGCATATGATGAAACTGTGCCACCTCCTGCAATCTGTAACATTGATGCAGGAACAGGTTAACATGGTGCTGATGCACAGGGTGACTACATAGAAGTGTAGTAATATTATCATGTTGTCAACAGTACAGTGTAATGATATCATTGTGGGTATATCCCAGCATGCCTGATGCATTAACAGTATGATTGTCATTGTATTGTTTGGTACACCCCTATTAATTACCATAGTGTAATGTCTGCACATCTTTGCTTTCTGGTGGTAAGGCTGAAAACAGAAGGCCACCTACATAGGTAGCACACGGGATAAGAAAATGGAAGTAATGATATTCAATGCCAGACATGTAAACCGCAAGATGCATGCAGTCCAAACTCTACTCTGCATGGAGAATGTTGATATCTGTGCAGTAATAGACAACAGGTTCAAGACTCCCAAGAGCACCCTAGCACTACCAGGTTACACTCATACCATGCTTGACAGCCCCAAAACACAGAACTAACTATGACAGGAAGGTGAGTCTCATTAAATGTCAAGGATACTGTGGTGGCAGGACAGGTAGCTTACATCCTACTAAGTTGGGAACTGCTGATTGAGGGCTCAGTGTCTATTATTCTAAATGTGCATTAGTTCTGGTTTAAGCACTTTGGCTTCAAGCCAGTTATTTTACATTACGAAGGTTCATGGTCTGCACTCTTGTGGGAGGAGAGGCTGGACTCTGCCCATCTGAGCTGGGAATTTCTGGCTAAAGGCTTATAGTGCCTGCATATTTCAACTGTTTCTTACTGAAATTGGTACACCTTGTTTGCTGTAGCATAGACTAGATCCAGGCCTGCTGAATGTAGCTTTGTTTGTATGCTTGTTTGCTTGTTATTTCACTGAAACACTAATTCCACATGAAATGCAGCTTTACAGTGCCTCTGTGGATCCCTAGTAACATCTGCATTGCTTACTGTACTTATTTCCTTGTTTCACTTGAAAGAAAGTTACTGTTTGTCATTTTTGCATTTAAGTTACCTGTAACACATTGCATTTGAGTTACCTGGCACTTGCTCACTAAAGCATTTATATATGCCAGCACTAACAAATTAAAAGCACTACACCCTCACAAACTCACCTTGAGTACCATGTTCCCCATTGGCCCTTTTTGTTGCAATTATAAAGGAATTCCCAATACTATTCTAGCATGTCCAAAGGTCAGTTGTCAATCTCCTCTCTGGTCCAGCTGGTGAATCTGGGAATCTTGAGGCAATGTTACAACTGCCTCATGTACACAGACAACCCTCTCCTCCTCCCAACAAATTCCAACACATGTGAGAGATGCAACCATATAGCCAAACTGGAGGCTAAGCTCTCTCAACTCAGTACTGGTGAAACCTGGCAGGAGGAGAAGGAAACCACAGTCACTACAATTCCAGTCTCACATAGACCTACCACGACAGCAATCCAAACACATAAACACACAAAAACATACTTGGAGTCTCTAAATAAAAATCTGCCTAAGCAGCAGACACCTCCAAAGCACACACACAAGCAACCACTACCCCAGAACAGAACATGTGCAACACATAGCTCACAAAGCCAGTGTGCCGAACAGTCACAGCCCTTAAGGCTAAACAACACACCTGATACACTTGTAATAGGTGCCTCTATCATCAGGCACACTGACATCCTGCTCACCAGGTTGAACAAGGAGAAGGTCACGGTGAGATACCTGTCGAGCGCTATGATCCGCCACATAACACAAGCACACAGGTCACTCCAAGGCATGTACAAATATGACTCAGTCATTGTCCATGCCAGTGTGAATGACCTGAGACGTACCTCCCTGGACTACATGATATGAGACATAGAGGAGTTTTCAGAGCATGTGGCCCAGACTGGTGTGACCCTGACCTTGAGTAGCATCTTACCCTCACCAAGAATGATGCCACAATATGAACACAAGATGATCAATTTCAACAATTGGCTTATGTTTCTGTGTCATTCAAAGGGGATCCAATGCCTGTCAGCCTGGGATGACATGCTCGACAAGCCACAATGCTTTGCTAGGGACGGCTTGCACCTGTCACCCCTGGGCTTTCAGATATTGGCAAAGGCTCTTGCTACCCCCATAGTGCCTTTTTTAGGCAAGGCTCAAAAGAAAAAAACACCTCCATAGGTATCACAAGGGATAGGAAACTAATAGTAATGCTACTCAACGCCAGCAGTGTAAACCTCAAGATGCATGCACCGGAAACTGTCCTTAGCATGGAGAACATCAATATCTGTGCAGTAACAGAATCCTGGTTCAAGGCTCCCGTGAGCACACCAGCACTGCCAGGTTATACCTCATACCATGCTTGTCGGCCCCAAAACTTGCACCGAACCAGAACAGGAGGGGGAGTATCAATATTCGTCAAAGATACACACACCTCCAGGTTGGTGGCACAGCACGAAGCATCAGAGACTATCCACGTGCAACTAACAGTGGGTAAAACTTCCTTCCAGTTCATAGCCTGGCACACACCACCCTCCCAAACCCAGGAACCCCACTTAGCCTTCCTGAGAACACTGGAAATATGAAGGTCTCTCCAAACACCATTATATTGGTGGACTGCAACTACCCAAACATAGACTGGGAGCATTACTCTAGCTCCAACACCCTAGCTCAAAGGTTCCTAGCATTTATACACTCAAATGCTATGGAACAACTTGTTACCACTCCCTCAAGAGGGGGAAACATACAGGACCTGTTCATCACCAACAGGTGGACTATATGCTCCGGACCAAACGTGTATCCCTCGCTGGTAAGATGACACCATAGACTACTCTCACTGTATATTCACATACCAAACGCAGCCCCTGCACAGAAAACCACAGTCTAAAAGTTGTGTAATGCAAATTCCATGTATTCACATGAGGCAGGCTTCAGACATGGGAACTATTTAAGGTCACAGGTACATATGTCTATGTGGCACACACATACCTCATGTGTGCGTTGACATTACTGATATAATCTATGTCATACAATATTAAGAGCAACACCCCACACACATGAACAAACTGTGTGACAAAAACACACATGGCATTTGTAGGATTCAAACCCCTATTTAACTATGTTATGACACTTGAGAAAGACACATTAGCAGAGTGCACTATTTGCATTATTGAGAGTTTTTGCTTTTTCTGCTATACTTATAGGGTGCTGACATCATCAGTGTTTAGAAAGAGGAATGTGCATCATGTAGTGTGTTCTTCTAATTGCCAAAAGGGACATTTTTTTCACACAGACTAACCCCCCTCACCCAAACACACTGAGCATTTGTAGGATTCAAACCCCTACCTAACTATGTCATGACACTTGAAATAGACGCATTAGCAGAGCACGCTATTCGTATTACTGGGAGGATTTCCTTCTCCTGCTATACTTATAGGGTACTGACATCATCAGTGTTTAGAAACAGGAATGTGCATCATGTAGTGTGTTCTTCTAATTGCCAAAAGGGACATTTCTTTCACACAGACTTGCACACACACTAACCCCCCTCACCCAAACACACACAGCATTTTCAGGCTTCAAATCCCTACCTGACTATGTTATGACACTTGAAAGAGACGCATTAGCGTAACGCGCTATTCGAATTACTGGACATCTGTTCTTCTCCTGCAGTATTTATAGGGTGCTGACATCATTATTTATAAAGAGATATGTACATCTATTACTATCTGTCAGTTAGGGGGATAGCATATATATGCATTAACAGCCGCCTACTTCAGGGTCAGATATGCACATCAGCACTGCCAGGTTATGTTTTATACCATGCTTCGTGACCAGAGGACCTGTAACACACAACACAACCAGTCCAGACCACCCCTCCCATTTCCAGGAAACACACTTTGCTTCCCTGGGAACAGTGTAGGATATGAAGGTGTTCACATACACCATTACAGTGATTAACTTCAGGTACAGGTATATTGCGTGGGGGAACTACTCAGGCCTCAACAACATCACCCTACAGCCACTACAATTTGTGAATCCATGTGCTATGGCAGGACCACTCACCACAGCCACAAGGGGGAATACATATTGGACCTGACCATCTGCAACATGGGGACTCTATGTTCCACACCAGAGGTAGACCACCATTGTTAATATCTGAACATACCCAACTTTCCCTGGACATCCATATCCCATCCCCACCCCCAGGCAAGGAAGTCACTGCAAACAAAGTATTTAACAAAAGCAGACTTTGCACTTGTGAAGACTGGGGTGGAAGACTTCAAAGGACCCATGCTGGGGGATTATACAGGCCACTCTGCATAATCCTTGACAATTGCATTCTATGAGCATCTGGAAGGTTTGCATTGATCATGCTATCCCAAATAAACCCAAGACTCCTCCACAACAGGAGACCTGTCTGGTGTACACCAGCCATATATAAGCTGTACAACAGAAGGAGGGAGCTAATACATTACAGAGCAATATCCCACAGAGGGAGGACGTCTCTGAACAGTATTTGCACGATACTTCAATCCCTCAAAATCATCACGTCAAAGTGTTGACAGCGAAATTGTCCAGACACTGCAGATAAGGCTCCCCTCAGTCTGTAATTGACACCCAATTACTGTTATAAGTCCTCGCCAACCCTCTTCCAGCAAACACCAGCCACATGGATGTGACATTGCAAATTCAGTCCCTGGGATCTTCACTGTGTCTCTGCTTTATGGAGGCACAGCACACTAGCCTTAAACGGTGCCTTCTGTGACCTACTTTACAGAGGCACAGTAGCCTACTGTACTGGGGAGGCAGATGCCAAGCACACTCTGGCTAAGCTTGTATTCCCTAGGGCAAACAGCCTAGTATTGACCTCTACACCCATATGTTTAATTTTCAGATGCACAATATTTGTTGCTGATAAACTGTTTGCAGGTCTTTATTGCCATAGCTTTCCCTGTTTCTATGAACAACTTGTGTATCTGTGGAAGATGTTTGAATATGAGAGGGATCCACTATTTAACTTATGTCTCTGTAGTCATTTAACTGTGTGCACTGGGCAGATTGCTGTATTGTGGGAGGTTCCTGGATTAACACATACAAATACCAGATATGTGTGGCCAACTGCTAAACTGAGACATGGCCTAAGTGTGTGAGCTTGCCCAGTTCAGGCTTTCCATGGCTTGTTGCCTGACATATGTCTCATTTATCAAAGTGTGCGAGCATGCCCAGTGTGAGCTTTCCATATGTTGAAATCTGCACTCCACCACATTTGTGGTTGTGTGTGAACTTCAACAAAATTTCACATTTATAGTTGTGTGTTGGGAGTCATGTTGGGTACTTACTGCCCAACTGCTTTGTGTCTGAACCCAACAGGGATTATACTGTGCCTGCAGGGTTTCCATGGGATAGTTTGCATACAGTTGTCAACATCCTTTCATACTGACCAAACACTGTAATATCGTATAGTGTACTGGTTCAGTACTTTCACTGTGGTGGACAGTATCCTGGGTTTCAGTCCTATCACTGCTTTAAATATTCATAGTGAGCACACCAGACTGGTTAAGGGCCAGCTGTGCACATATGACCATGTTGCATTTTGTTCAGATATGGACTACTTAAACCAGGCTTGTCCAACATTGGTAGTGTATTCCGCAACTTGGGTGGACATTGACAAACATTAGCTATGTGCCCTAGGCCATTTTTAATGCTAGTCAGAGAGTGTGTTTGTCCTTCAACACACATTGTAACTGGATTTTGCCATGACATATTTCAAGGTTAGTATACTGTGCCTCTGTCTACCCATGACATAACAGTGATACCCAGGGTAAACCTACCATCTCCCATCCACTCATCAAGATTCCTCTTGAGGAGAGTCAATGAGGGACTCTCTGGCTAACCTGTACTGGGAGTTTACTCAAGAGTGTAGGGAGCTTCTGGGTTATGGATCAATCACTACAGCATGTCCTATGTATGTCAGTGCTGGGGTTCAGGTCTCTCATGTGCATAGCTCACTGGCATTCAGATTTTACAAGGTGCAGCATGTTCATTGATTCCAGCTTGGACATGGCTTTATACATCAGGCACAGATTGCCTCTGGGTAGGCAGTATGGCACTGTGTGGAGCTGCAGTTTGTTTAATCAGGCAACAGGTGGCATCTGTTTGAGCTCTTTGATCCTCCTGGTGAGGTACTTTCGGGGTCTTTCCAGTTGATGGAGGTGTCTGCTGAGGTACATCCCACAGGGGCCATTGTACTCAATTGTGAGGCTGATGAAGGATGACTGAAGAGGCACGATGACCTCCCCTGATCTAGATCTGACTACCTTCATGATTAGGTGGGTATATGGTATGTTTCTGTAACCACTACAGCCACATGGTTGTCAAATGCAAGATATCTATCAACTTGTGTCCCCAGGTCTCTTATTACTTCTAAAGTACTTAATGGGTTAACACCTATGTAGTAATTGGTGGGCACTTACTGTTTATCCACAGGGGATGACTATACACTTTTCTGAAATTAGTGTGATGACATGGCTCTGGCACCAGTTGTCTGTTTCTATGTGGCCCTTTTGTAGGATGCTTGTGTCAGCTGGATGGTTAGATATGGTGCCCAGTTTGTAGTCCTCTGCAAACTTGTTCAGACACAATCCTTCCATGTTGGCCTGTACCTATGGGAAATATATACCAAACAAGGGAGGTCCCAGGACCAAGCCTTGTGGGATGCCAGTTGTAGCTGGTTTGTAGTCTGACATGGCTGCAGCATTTCTGACCATGTCAGTTCTGTCCTTGGGCTGGTTTGCAACCCATCTACTGACATAGGGGTTTATATTTAAGCTGGTGAGCTTATCTATAATGAACACGTGGGGTATTGTATGGAAGGCTTTTGCAAGGTCCAGATAGGCTGTGTGGACCACATTCCCCTCATCAATGGCCTTGATGACTGTTTCAAATGAGTCAAACATGTTTAAGGGGCAGGATCTGCCCTTAAGAAAGCCACGCTGGGTAGGGTCCAGTGTCTGTAGGTCCCCAATATCTTTATTTCTGAGGTCCATGATGATCCTTTCTACAGCTTTGCAGACCAAGCTTGTCAGGATTCTAGGGTGATAGTTTGCAGTATCCATTCAGGCACCACCTTTGTGGGGAGGGACCACTGTTGCTGTACACTGCTCTTTGGGTACATATCCTGTGGTAAGGCTGAAATTGAGCAGTAGTGTTATTTGGCGTTCCATTCTTCTTGGAGTTCATGTTGGACACAGTCTAGGACACTATCTCATACCATTGATGCTGTGTGTTTTGCTTTGAAGATGCTGGCTGTTACCTCAGCATCTGCAATGTCAGGGGGCCAGCACTCTGCTGGGATAGATATTTGGCATTTTGGTGGGGGGGGGGAGTTTGCACTGAACCTGTCAGGTTGGATGTTGGCAATGTGTGTGGGTTTGGTGTATTGTTTGCAATATTTTAGTAATTCAGAGCATATCTGTGAATTCCCACCAAGGTTCCTACCATCAGTTAAGAAAGCCTTGTGATTATCCTTAGTGTCCTGTACAATTTGTATCTTCATAGGTTCATACTAGGCTATCTGCCCTAGGGCATTTATAAGCCTAGCCAGAGTGTGTGTGGCTTTCGCCACCCCTTGCTATCTGAATATTATGCCCATTTAGGGTTTACTTTACTGTGCCTCTGTCTAGACGTGACACAGTGATGACCCCTAGTGTAAATCTATGACCTCCCATCCACTTGGCAAGATTCCTGTTGAAGAGAGTCAGTGAGGGGCTCTGCCTGACATGGACTGGGATTCTGTTCCAGAGTGTAGGGAGCCTTTGGGTTATGAATCTGTCCCTCCAGCACATCCTATTTATTTATGTGTTGAGGTTGACATCTCTCGCTCTCGCGGCTCTGATGGTTTTGGATTATCTGAGGTGGAGCATGTCCATTAATTCTGGATTGGACATGGCCTTGTACATCGGGCATACATCGCCTCTGAGTAGGCAGTATGTGACTGCATGCAGCTGGGGTGTCTTCAGCCAGGCAGCATATGACAAATGTTTGAGACCCTTTATCCTCTTGGTGAAGTACTTTTGAGGTCTTTTTAACTGCTGCAGGTGTTGGGTAAGGTACATCCCAAATGGGGCATTGTACTCAATTATGGACCTGATAAGAGAAGAGTATAGGGGCACAATGACCTCTCTTGATGTAGATGTGAATCCTTTCATGATAAGGTGCCAATATAGAAGGTCTTCCTAGCCACATTGGCAATTTGAGTGTAACATGAGAGGTTACTGTCCACTTGTGTCCCTAGGTCCCTGATTACTTCTTCCGTATTTAATGGATTACCACCTATGTGGTAATTTGTGAGTACCTTGTTTGGTATTTGGAGAGACATTCATACTCTCCAGTGTCTTCAGGAAGGCTGAGTGGGGTTTCTGGGTTTGAGAGGGTGGTCTGTAGCATGCTACAAACTGTACAGCAGTTTTGCCTATGGTGAGTTGCACATGGATGGTCTCCGATGCTTCGTGCATCATCAGTAACCTGGAGGTGTGGGTATCTTTGCTGAATATGGATACTCCCCCTCCTTTTGTGGTTTGGTCCAGGTTTTGGGGCCGAAAAGCATGATATGAGGTATAACCTGGAAGTGCTGATGTGCTCTCAGGAGCCTTGATGCAGGTTTCCGTCACTGCACAGACATCAATGTTCTTCATACTGGGGAGGGCCTCGAGAGCGTGCATCTTGAGGTTTAGAGTTCTGGCATTGAGCAGCATTACCCTTATGTTTTTTCCACTTATGTTTTCTAGGGAGGTGGGTTTGTCTTTTCAGCCTTGCCTACAAAAGGCACTATGGAGGTGGCAAGAGCCTTAGCCAATATCCAGATGCCCAGGGGTGAAAGGTTCAAGCCATCCCTGGCAAAGGAGCGTGGCTTGTCAAGCATGTCATCCCAAGCAGACAGACATTGGATCCCCTTGGAATGACACCAGTAATTGAGCCAATTGTTAAAGCTGATCATTCTGTGTTTGTACTGTGGCATCATTCTTGGTGAGGGTAGGATGCTGCTCAGGGTCAGAGTCATACCGGCCTGGGCTACATAATCAGAGAGCTCCTCTATGTCTCTTTTCATGTAGTCCAGGGAGGTACGTCTCAGGTCATTCACACCAGCATGGACAATGACTGAGTCATATTCGTACTTGCTTTGGAGTGACCTGCATGCTTGTGTTATGTGGCGGATTGTAGCAGCCTACAGGCAGCTTACTGTACCCTTTTCCTTGTTCAGTCTGGTGAGCGGGACATCAGTGTGTCTGACTATGGAATCACCTATTACAAGTGTATCAGGCATGTTGTTTGTCCTTAAGGTCTGTGACTGTTTGGCATGCCAACTTTGTGTACTATGTGTTGCATGTGCTATGTTTGGAGGTAGTGGTTGCTTGGGTGTCTGCTTTGGAGGCCTCTGTTGATTTGGTGGAGTTACAGGGCTGTCTATGTTGGATGCACATACTACGCTCCATGTACATGTTTGAAAGCAGGTTGTGTCAACTTAGGCATCCCTTTTACTATATGTGTGAGTCAGAGAGAGGTATCATTTCCAGGGTTCCTACTGAGCCAGTGTATGTGCTATGCGTTGCCGCTTTGCCAAGGTCAAGGCATACTGGGCACACCTCCTTCTGCCTACTGGGGCAGGCTCAGGTTGTTCCTCCTCTGAGTCACGCTCTGCCTGTGATTGGCTTGGCAATGGTGGGGGGCTGTTTGGCCCAGCCCTATGCTGGTCCTGCTGCAGCTGTTTTCGCAGAATCATATTATGTAGCATAGCACATACCATGACAATTTGGGTACATGTAGTTGGTGAGTACTGCAAGGCTCCACCAGATGTGTCCAGGCACCGGAACCATGACTTGAGCAGCCCAAACACACGCTCGATTACATTTCGTGTTTGTGTGTGTGTGCCTCATTATGGAGTTCTTGTTCAGGTGTATATGCATTTCTGATGGGTGTCATCAGCCACGGCTCCAGTGCATAGCTAGCATCCCCCACTAAGTGACCATGTGGGATGTCCCCATTGGCAAATGTCTGGTACAGCTGCGTCAAATGCCAGATATGGAAATCATGGTAGCGTCCAGGGCAGCCAGCACACACATTCATTATTATGCCCTGGGCATCACACATGACCTGGCAGTTGATGGAGGGTAAGCCCTTGTGGTTAATATAGGCCCTACCCCGCTTACCAGCTGGTGCTTTGATGCGTATATGCGTGCAGTCTATTGCACCCACTACCTCAGGTTATTCCGCTATTTGCTGGAAGAGACGCATATTGCTGGCCAATACCTCATGGGAATTGGGGAAATATACATGATCACCGACTTGTGCTGACATGGCATCCAGGAACTGGTAAACGAATCCAGGCCAACACAGGTTTATTAACGAAACACAGACGAAGGTTTACCTAGGTTTCGTCCATGTAGGACTTCTTCAGAATACTGAAGTCACAATTAAAAACCATATATATATATATATATATATATATATATATATATATATATATATATATATATATATATACAACGCCCATCACTCCAATTAAACAATTAAACAAAATTAATCAAATTTAAAGGTATACACATTGTCACTGCATACTATAAAATGCCTACAATAGATACATCTTTTGGATATGAAACATCTCAAAACTACTAATGCCCTAGCTAGACATTTAATTGACAACATTGGTCACTCTTTTAAGTTTTGTGTTTTACAGCAGGTTAAGATTGACCTCCAAGGTAGGATTACAGATGCTCACTTGGATGTTTGTGAATTAAGGTGGCAGCTGAGATTAAATGCACACAATTATCCTGGTATCAATGAGTTTAGTTCTATTAAGCCCTATCTTAAATTGAAGCATATTTTAGGGTGGTAGTGCAAACATTATTATGGTTTTAGTATTTCGTATTTTTTATTTTTTTCTTACTTAAACATTTTTATTTATATGCATACATCTCTACATACACACTTTTTTATATACATTTTTCACTAATATAATATTTTATATTACAATATATTTATCATTGTTATAGTTGTTGTAAAGATTTTTAGCAACTATTATTTATATATTCTACTTATATATATTTATATTCATATATTTATATTTTTATTTAGTTTAGTAGGCAGTATTAAACAGAATGTTCAAAAGTTGTTTGCATTCTATGTATCTATTTTAGGCATTTTATAGTATGCAGTGACAATGTGTATACCTTTAAATTTGATTAATTTTGTTTAATTGTTTAATTGGAGTGATGGGCGTTGTATATATATACATGGTTTTTAATTGTGACTTCAATATTCTGAAGAAGTCCTATGTGGACGAAACCTAGGTAAACCTTCGTCTGTGTTTTGTTAATAAACCTGTGTTGGCCTGGATTCGTTTTCCTTTTTCTTCATTTTTGGTTCGTTGTGGAGGTTTGATCCAGGAACTGGTGCAGTTCCCTGGATGCTGATGCCTGTGATATCCCCATCATATCACCAGTTGGTCTCTGGAAGGTACCTGTTGCTAGTATTCTTAGGCCAACACATACCTTGGTTTCCACTGGGATGGGTTCCCCTCTGTTGGTTTTGTGTGTGAGGCGTGGCCTGCACAGCTCAACAATTTACTGCAGGAGGTCTCTGTCCACTCTATAGCGCTCCACTATCTCCAGCTCATGTAACCCCTGGTAGGTGACCCTGGACCTGTACACTCTTCTCCGTCTCCTCACTGTGGGTTGTCCAGCAGCATTTGCATAGTTACCACCCTCAGCAAGTTGCATATGTCGCCTTATAACAGCTATGGCAGCCCCTAGCATTTTTGGTCTGAGTGAAGCTTTTTCAGTTTTCACTTCTAATAGCTTACTCCTCTGTTGCAGTGTTTCTTTAGAGAAACATTCTGCACTGTTGTTTGCAAAGTTTTAAGTGCTGGGCTGGGCTACTGTTCTGCCTGTGTAATTGCCTTCTTCTGATTGTTTTCACCTGCTAGCTCTGCCAGTAATCCCTGCTAGCTTCCTACTATTTCCCATGCTTCCTTTTTCCCTTCTGTTTCCTCAGGGGGGAGCGACGCGCATACCAGAAAAAACACTCTCACAGTGGCTAACACACGCGCACACGTGCTTAGATGGACTAGAATCTGCTTATTCGATTTAAAACGCGTGCACACCAGTGCAAACAAGCTTACAGGTGTTTAAACAGGCTCCTACATGCTTATTCTGCCTTAAACACGTGCACTCACGCTTACACACGTGCACTCTCTCTTACTCGTGCCTACCAGCGTGCACACGCGCGCATGCACGCCCTGCAAAAAACTTTGGTGTTATCCATAGTGTGCACCTTCCATTTCTTGGCTTTCCCATGCCTACTTGTTGACACTCCTCTTTCCATGATGTGTGACTGACATTTTTCACATGCCACTGTGCTCCAATGAGCTGCATTTCTTTCATACATTTCCCCCTGTGATGTCACCTATCTCCTACTCTGTTACTCCTCCTTATCCTACTCCTACACTGCACGGAATGTGTTCATTTCCTATGTAACAGTACGATTCACTATCCTACCACTCATTTACATAGGATTGCCTATTAATGCTTAGTTACATGTCTTACACTCAGCTTCCCCCCTTAGCAACCCCTACTCGGTGGCCATGTTGTTTTAGCCTGCTATTCCCTTCCAATGTAAATTCATGCTTTGCATAAACCCATGTTTGTGGGTTTAATTTTTTTATTTTTCTGTTTTTTTTATAGCGCAGCCCGTTTGTGCGGCGCTGCGCTAAAAAAAAACATTTTTATTTTATGTTTGCATCGGGGTACGTTGCCAGTGGCCACATATTTGGCCATTGGCATGCTGCCTGGGACATTTGCAACATTTATTTGGAGCTGACAAGGCTCCATTGTGTTATTTGCAGAACAGTACTCAGTTATCAACTGAGTACATTTCTGCAGATAACACGGCTCTTACACGGGCAGGTTTCTGCTTCTTGGATCGCAAAATTACCTCATTTGCATGCCTTTCGGCTGCAAGTGAGGTAATTAGCATATCCACGCCCTGTCCGTGTAAGAGCCATTTTAGGTGCTCTCTTACACGCACATACAGGCTGTTCCTGGATCGCGATGGCTGCATGGAGTCTTACACTACTCTTAGACTCCGTGCAAGCCACCGTGAATCCTGCCCAAAGAAAAAAGCTGACAGTGCAAGAGGTCTAAATTTAGTCAGAACGAATTTAAAATCAAGTAGGAAATCCAGTCATTAAATCATTAGTTCATGGCTATTGCTTGCTCAGAATGGTTTGGGCAGCCCCAGTTTGGAACAGGTAGCAACCTGAAATTATATATACCAAGATGTGCAAACTAGAGTTGCAGGTTATATTAAATTTGTTTGATGACTGAAAGAAAACTATTAAATGCATTCAACATTCTACTTCCCTTCCATCTACATTTTCTCATTTCCTCTTTCCCACTTTTTCCATGACTTGCTGAAGGCCTGTTAAGATTATTTTTCCATTAGCATATCTCACACTCTATTCCATGGGAATAGAACCATGGCTTTAAGAAAGTACTTTCAGAGATCCAGAGAGTAGTTAGTCTCTAAAATATGCTTGTGCCCCATCCTTTTCCTATCTGTCCCTCCTACTCAGAACAACCCCTTTATAGTACACTGGCTTGATCTTGTCCATCCATATCCAGCCCCTCTCAATCTTCAGATATCAAGTGAGAAGAGCTCCAGCTTCCAGTCATATTCCTTCCAATTCAACTCATGGATCTTGCTGGGAGTGTATCTGAAGTTTTTGCCTGCAATCTCTTTTTTTCATGGACCCCAGAACTGTACACAGTGCTAGGAATATAGTATTAACAGAGCTTTGCAGAGTGTAAGGATTACCCCATCATTTTTGGAAAGCATTAGCCCATTGTTTTTGGGCAGCATTACCACATCATTTTTGGGAAGTATTACCACATCATTTTTGGGAAACATTACCCCATCATATTTTGCATCCTCAGCCTGCAGTCATAGCCCAGCTTTCTGGTTACTGCTGCCACTGACTGTCACTCTCCTTTTCATATTTTGATGTCATCTGTTCTACTACCCCCTACTGACAGTTCACAGCAGGGTTCTTATGACCCAAGTACAAACCTGTGCATTTCTTTGAAATGACCCTCAGTTGCTCCTTTCTACCTGATCATTTTCAAATTACTCCCTAGACTCTTCCCATTTGCCACTGCTGTACTTATTTTTTGCCATTTGCAAAGAGGTCCATCCTATTTTCTGCCTCCTCAAATATATCTGAAACACAATGAAGTATTGACTATACCCCGGCAACACACTATGTCACTTTCTTATGTTCTAACATTGCCTGTATCACTTCAGCCCTCGGTATTCTACTGGTTAGCTATGGAGCAGTCTATTTTCTTATTCTTAGTCCTACCCCTACCTCATCCAGTTTTCCTATGAGTTTTTTGCATGAGATCAACTGTAACACCTTGCCTTCTTTTGCCATCTCACCATGTAATGCAATGCAAATGATAGGTTTAACATTTTATTTAAGTTTGTAGACTAGGACACACAACTGGGCAGAGTCCATTTATAATGGAAGCTTGGCAAGAAAAAAGATTAACAAATAATCCACAATAAACAAAATTTATACAAACAGAGAAATGTATATATAGAGGAAGACCTATGCCAATTAGAAAACCGATATCAGTTTCAACAGTAGATAAGCAACGGCTGAATTTCACATATGCAATATTTACAAGGTGACCATTGTACTTTGATGTTTGTTATATGATTAATGCTATACTGTCTCACCGCAAACACTAGTGGTGATCTGGTACTTTTACACCGACTAAGGTTAGAAGTTCATTACACCAGCATAGGGAAAGAATGGCAACTACATCTGTCAACAATCCTGATGTTTTACTCAAGCTTGGTGGTCTGCTAAATACAAGCAGAATCAAATATGCAAAGTTTGCCATGTGGCAACAGAGTAGGGATTCATGATATATATCAGAATAACAGATGGCAATTGTAAAAATGGTGTATATGGTTGCCAGAGGGGACAGATGTGCCAAATGTAAGGCAAAAAAAACTCAAAGCAAACAACATGATATACAAACTACTTTATTGGAAAGGACAAGAGGGTGGGTGTAAGTAGGAGAGTAACAGGAGGATATATATAATAAAAGTATATGGGAAGATGGGACATTAGAAAAGGTACTTCTTAGTAATAACAGTCAGATAACAGCAATAACAGAGTCCCGAGTGTGAGAATGGAGAAGTGACTGAAATAGAAGATGGAACAGGGTAATAAAGTAATCTGTCAAATGGTAAGTTCAGCATCCCTGGGGAGGTCAAAGGCTGTTTATGAGGCTCATGCAGGACTGAAAATGCTGTGCAGTTTATTATTTTATGGGAGAAAGATGATGAAGGATAACAGTCCATAAATATTCATGTATCTGACAGCAATTCAGTACTGAAACAATAATGCACTTAGCCAAGTGTGTATGTGTGTGTGTGTGTGTGTGTGTGTGTGTGTGTGTGTGTGTGTGTGTGTGTATGCGTGTGTGTGTGTGTGTTTGTGTGTATGTGTCAATGTCCTTGAGGGAATGTCCTGGGGAAATCCAGCATGCTATTTTGATATCTAAGGAAGGCAGAAGGGGTTTCTGTGGTATGAGGTCTCATTGTTACAGAGTCAGAGAACATATAAATTTACAGAATGTGAAAAAAATAGAAAAAGATGGCTATAGATAGAATTGATGGGATACAAGGCAAAAATCTCATCCAAAGAGGAGATAATAACATGCGAAAGAATGAAACTTGTGATTACTTAACTGTATCAAGTAATTCCAAAGTTATAATTCTGTAAAAAATAACATAAAAAGGATATGTTAAAAGTGACATAATAATAACAATAATAATATAATAATATGAATATAACCAAATTAAATAATACATCTGAAGAAATTATAATAACAAAGACAGATTTTTTTGGAAACCTACTCCTTTTCTGTGGTTCTCTAACAAGGAGTGTGCCTGGTGAGAGGGCCAGCTGCCAGTTGTACAGGATTAACTGTGTGCAGGCAGATACAGATGTGTTCTATAAAGAATTACATCTGTAATGGAGTTTTGAAAAAAATATAATCTGTGTGTGGATAAACCCTGGTACAAAACACATGAAATGCATGACTCAGGTTCCAGTTTGTAAGAACAGCATTTGTTCTAATCTGTTTATGAGATTAGTATTCTACCTCATATGATTAAGTCTTTTCCTAGCTCACTTTATGATAAATAAAAGCTGCATGCAAGCTGAAGTCTGGCACAGAGCTTATAAATGCAGACTCATGCCCCGGGATTCATGAAGCTCAGCACAAGGATGGGGTTAGCCTTGCGCCAACCGTGCAGCGTAGGGATGGTGCAGCAGCACCACATGCATATTAATGAAGGCATGCTGCCACAACGGTCACGTGCATAGGAAACGTGCGCAAGTGCAGGGGATGTGTCTAAGCACTGTATGGAGGCGTGAACATATCGGCTGCATACGTGCAACCTAAAATGCTGACTAGTACAGCATGCCTCTAATAGTAATCACTCCTGTCAGTGTCCGTGGATACTGAAATGTATGCAAAGCATAATAAGCATACAAGACAGTTTTGCAAACACCAAAATAAAAAGTAAACACAAAGGCACGTAGCTGAATATTGAGTCCCCATCCCTCGAACAAATGACATTTAAAACCCCGTGCCCGTATTCCATTGTAGTATCAATAGTTATACCAAGTGGAAGTGAAATGCATCGTGTTAGCGCACCGCCAATTGCTAAGCCTAGCCCATTGGTTAGGGTTACCACCTGTCCCACATTGTGAGGGACAGTTCCCCTCTGGGCAGTTGTGTCCATACCAAAACCATTATAAATGTCAAATGTCCTGCGATTGCAGGACATAATTATGTCCCATGTTTTATGTAATAGTCCCATACAATACTTATTTCCGTATGTAAAATACCTAATTGTTACAATAAACAGAATAAGCAAGTAAACAAAACAGAATAAGCAACTAAACTGCTACAATAAGCTTACATTTAGGCATAAAACTAAAGTACTATTCTTTGTACTGACCATGGGTATGTGTTAGCCTGTAAAATCTGATGTGTATCCCGAAAATGTCCCATCTTGGTCATATGAAAAGGTGGCAACCCTACCAATGGTCAGAGCATTCGCCCAATATCTGCCCATTTGTGGTCCAAGTTGTCCTTGTCATGACGACCCAAAGATGAACGGGTATTATCCGGGTCTACCTACCATGTCATGAAAGATAAGTATTTGCGTGTACCTATTTGCATGAAGTACAGCATGTGGAAGATCAAAAATGCTAGGGTAGTCCTCACAACCATATTGGTACCAGAGATATGTAGTGTACACAATGTGTTCTGTTTATTGTGCCATGGGCCATCAACTAGAGAAGGGATGGATGGTGTGTGGAATATGGGGTGGGGGGTGACAGGTAATGTAATAATTCACCAAGGGGAGACTGGGTTGGATGCACAATAGGTGAACTGGAGGTGTACGAGGGATCAGTGGGTGAATCAGAAAGAAAACCAAAGAACAAACATTCACATCCACAATACAACCTGACAGGCCATACTGTAGAACACAATCCCACAAACATATGAACATTAAAATGTGCGATACACAGGTACAAAAATGTTACCGGCACATACCCACATAGTTGTCTGGCCTGAACTGAGCCATCTAACCCCAACACACCTGGATACATAACTGAATACCCATCATCCCCTCCACAGCACACCCCACCCCTTCCTGAACATCCACCAAAACCACCCATACTCGGGCTGCTAGCTTGGCGCAGCCATATCTGCACATAGTGACCCCTACTCATATCTAGTAGGCAGTCTCACCCTAGGTAGTCTCAGAATTGCAAACTATGTATCCCTTGCATGTATAACCCTACCTTATTTTTGGAAAGCCAAAAGAATCTAGGTCATCGGTCCCCACAATTTTTTGATATCCCTCATGGGATAAGTATCTGTTCTAAACATTAGACTTGGTGTCACAACACGATGTCCAGTCCTGTAGACATCTGAACACAAGTTGTATGAGCAGTAGTTGTCCACAAGACTGCTCAGCCTCCAGCCAGTCCTGCAGAACCTGCGACCAGGGATTAATCACCTGACCGTGATGCATGTCTCCCCACGTGCATTATCAGGAATATATACCTTAAACATTCACATAGTGGCAGTCGGATATAGGGTGATTAAGGCGCTTTAAAGCAGACATATGTAGGGTTACCACTTGTCCCACTTTGCGAGGGAAAGTCCCTTTTTGGGCAGTTGTATCCTGACCAAAAATAATACAATGACAAATGTCCTGTGATTGTAGGAAATAATTATGTCCATATTTCATGTAACAGTTGCATAAAACAGTTATTTCTGTATGCAAATTACTTAAATGTTACAAGAAACAGAATAAGCAACTGAACTGCTACAAGAATAAGCTTTCTTTTAGGCAAATAAGTAAAGTTCTAACCTTTGTACTGACCGTGGGTATGTGTCGGCCTGTAAAATCTGATGTGTGTCCCGAAAATGCCCCACTTTGGCCATTTGAAAAGGTGGCAACCCTAGACATAAGCGGATATGCAAGTGTGTATGCGTGACGGTAAGTGGCGGTGATTCAACGGTATGGGAAATGTAAATAAGCATGTAGGTGTATATCCATGTGTATGTACAGACCGATATATATATATATATATATATATATATACATATCTATCTATATATATATATATATATATATATGTAGATATGAAGAATGAACATGGTCACAATATAGCAATCATAACGAATGTGAAGGGAAACAGCAGCAGAACCCCCCCATAATATTTAGTGCTGTTATATATCAGGATGGCCAGAGGTGAGCACACCTCTGCATCCCCAACCACAGGTAGGACGCTAAAAGTGGAACTAACAATGTCCCTGTGCTAAGTCTGACTTTCAACTAGCTAACAGTGGGAGTAACCTTGTCCACGTGCTAAATCTGACTTTCAGACAGGTACAGGGCTGTTCCGGTCCCCACATGAACACCCTGACAATCAAACACAAGTATGTGCCAGGACTATAGGCTTTGGAGGTCTGAATATAGTTTGAGTGAGTCAACATGCGGCAAGGGTCCAGAGCAGTAGGAAATGGCGCATGTGTAGTAGTGCAGTTTTCCCAACAGGAAAATGGATGCCTGCTGTGTTAGTGAAGTGTTGAGTCGTGTGTTCGGGTAACTATGAACCATGGATATACATATAAATGAAGCAGAACACCAATAGTGTAGTGGTTAGAGCATCTGACTATCGAGCAGACATTGCTGGTTCGACAGCAGCACATACCATTTATGACGCATAATCTGTATACGAGCATATCTTGCTAATTTTATGCTGTATAATGACATAATACCAATTAAATGTGAAGTGAGGTGATGTATCACAGTAGGAATGTAGATGGATTTTGCGTGATGTGAATTGGCGCTTAAATGGAAAACCGCAGCTGAAAAGTGTTGTACTCACCCTTTGTCCAATGGCCCTTGTTCTGCCCAGCAACAGAATATACCATGTCGGCCAGGCCCGACGCCAGGACCCTACACATCACAATCAATGTGATTTACCACTAAGCCACGGCAGTTATACCTAACATCGATATTATCACAAACATAGCAGACAGCACAGTCATTCAACAGTATGATCAAAGTAATTAAATCATATAGATGTGTATGCATGCGTACATACACACACACACACACACACACACACACACACACACACACACACACACACACACACACACACATATATATGTATATATATATACACATACATATAGGGTAACCACCTGTCCCACTTTGCAAGGGACAGTTCCTCTTTGGGCAGTTGTGTCCTGTACACTTAGTGTCAAATGGCAGATGTCCTGAGATTTAATGACAAAAATATGTCCTATATTTATATAATAGTTACATAAAGCAGTTATTCTGTATCTGAAACACCTAAATGTCATAAGAAACTTAATAAGCAACTAAAATGCTACAAGAATAAGCTGTCAATTAGGCATAAAAGTGAAGTCCTGTCCTTTGTACTGGCTGTGGGTATTTGTCGGCCTGCAAAATCTTGACATTTTTACCAAATATGTCCCACTTTGGCCATTTGAAAGGGTGTATATATATATATATATATATATATATATATATATATATATATATATATATATATATACACACACACACAGAATGAACATGGGAACAAGAAAGCAATTATAACGAATGCGAAGGAATATAGCTGGCCAGAGGTGGCCAAAATCCCTGCGTCTCTAAACACAGTTAGGATGCTAACAGTGGGAGTAACCTTGTCCACGTGCTAAATCTGACTTTCAAACAGGTACAGTGCTGTTCCGGTCCCCAGTTGGACAAGCCTAAATCCGGATGACCACATGAACACCCTAACAATCAAACACACGTATGTGCCAGGACTATAGGCTTTGGAAGTCTGAATATCCTCGGAGTGAGTCAACATGCAGCACAGGTCCAGAGTAATTGGGAATGGTGCATGTTTAGTAGTGCTGTTTTCCCAATGGGAAAATGGGTGCCTGCTGTGTAAGTGAAGTGTTGAGGTGTGTGTTCGGGTAACTATGAACCATGGGTATACATATAAATGAAGCAGAACACCAATAGTGTAGTGGTTAGAGCATCCGCCTAACAAAAAGGCATTCACGGTTCAAGTTCGACTATAACACATATCATTTTCCTTGTGGAATGAATGTCGCTCTGCTGTAAAGCCAACATTTAAACATGTAAAAGTGAACGTGTGTATCGCATGGGACTATTA
>NC_056741.1:1598673499-1598860999 GCF_019279795.1 Protopterus annectens | reverse complement strand
TGTAAGTAATATTCCGATGTGGGTATGTGGGCATATGTGCTCTGGGTCCGTCAATGTGTCACGTTAATAGCACCAAACTTCTAAATGTGTCCCTGAGGTTGTTATGCAGTGTCCCTGATTCAGTGTTCATGCTTCCCCATTTGTATGAGAGGTCTGCTAGTGAGAGAAAGCGCATGTTCCACCGACAACCTTAGAAAGATGATAGAATAATAGGGTTTGGGTTTCCACCTGTCCACCTTTGCGAGGGGACACTCCCCTTTGGGCAGTTGTGTCCTGCAAAATAAATGTAATTATGGCAAATGTCCTGTGATTTAGGGCAAAGATTTCCTATATTGTCTGTAGTAGTTGCATAAAACAATTATTTTGTATCTGAAACACCTAAATGTTATAAGAAACAGTATAAGCAACTATAATGTTACAAGAATAACCTTTTATTTAGGCAAAACAGTGAAGTACTCTCCTTTCTACTGGCTGTGGGTATGTGTTGCCCTGCAAAATCTGATGTCTCTACATACAGGTCCTATAGGGTTGCCACCTTTCCAAATGGCCAAAGTGGGACATGTTCTGTAGAAATGTCAGACTTTCCAGGACAAAACATACCTACAGCCATGCATAGTACAGAATTATACTTATTTGCACAAATAAAAGCTTATTCTAGTAACATTTGAATTGCTTATGCTACTTCACATAACATATAGAAGTTTCATATATAAAATAACTGTTTTGTGCAACTATTAAACGTAGAATATAATATTGTCCTGTAATCAGGACATTTGCTATGTCTTGATTATTTTCACGGGACACAACTGCCTAAAGAGGGACTGTCCCTTGCAAAGTGGGACAGGTGTTAACCCTAATGTCCCACCTTAGCCAATTGAAAAGGTGGCAAACCTATAATAGGTATGCGGTGGCATGACTCATCCGGCGGATGTGGCTCCCAAAACCCAATTACTTGTCTGTATTGAAGAGTCTCGGTTCCCATGTATCAACCAGATGGGAGCAGATTGTATGAGGAACACACAAATAATATGATTAATTTACTGGACAGGCCACTGATTCCGTACAGTCGAACGCCATGCAGGCCCTAATGGGCAGCCATTCCTGATGCTGTAGTCATGTAGTCCAATGTAATAGGCATCACAAGGTGGGAGCAGATTGTATGAGGAACACACAAATAATATAATTAATTTACTGGACAGGCCGCTGATTACGTACAGTCGAACACCATGCCGTCGCCTAATGGGCAGCCATTCCCGATACTGTAGTCATGTAGTCTGATGTAAGGCATCACAAGGTAATATTGTGGTCCTCACTCCCACCCAGGGGTGAGAGTGACAGATGCAAGCACCAATGTCAGTGCATTTGCAAGTGCGGAAGCGAGTGGGTGTAAGCGTGTTTGGCTACCAGTATGCGAGTATTGCACTGGTAAAGAAATGTAGAGGCTAACTGAGTGTAAGAAGCTGTAACCAGATGTCAGCAGTGCTTAACACCGTGCAAACCCATGCACACCTACTCCCAACTGCTTTAATGTGCCTTACTCCCTCCATATCCAATGGGTTTGTTCTGCCCTGCAACCAAATAAACGCCCTTTGCAAGGGTCGGAACCAGGACTCTGTGCACACAGCTAATGTGAATTACCAATACACCATGGCAGATATACAGACAACGGACAGTACCACAAACATATCATACAGTGCAGTCATTCAACAGTATAGGAATGTATCCCATCATGTAGATGTATATGTGAGTGTTTATATCCAGCGTATAGATACATACATATATAGAGATATATCAGGAAGATACCATGTGGCAACAAAGCATTACAAATGAATGAAATGGGAAACACCAGCAACGCCTGTATTATGTAGTGGTGTTTCTCTATGTGATCTCAAGACTCCCACAGACAGACATGTGTCATTCATACACGCAAATAGTTGTACATTGGCCGTATACATCACTCTGTGCATGTAATGTATATTAACACAACAGTACCTTTCCAATTATTATGTGTGAACAGTACTCTTGCAAGGTGCTGTGTGCAACATCATCATCATGATAAAGGTAAATGGGGTAACCATAGAGGGACCAGTAGTGTTGTGTGTACAGTAGGGTCATCCTCATCACATGTACCTGGACCATGTAGGAGTGATGTGCATACCAGGATCGTGCACCTGAGGGACAGGGGTGAGGATAACAGGAGTATGTTGTGATGCATATTACAGAGGTTTCATGTGTCCAGTGGTTACGTGTGTGTAATGGACATTTATGTATAGGGAAGATGTTGTCCTAGGAGCCGATTGGCCTTATGTTTCCATAGGTGAGGGTCAGATGTAGGGGAAGGAGTGTAGGTATGGCCATGGAGGATATATAGGATCACAGAAAAGACAGCATACAGGGTTGGTATTTGACACATGTGGGGGGATATACCCCAGAAGGGGATGGGTGTTCAGCATTCACAAACCCATGGGAACAGTGGGACGGAGATCCCCAGCCATGAGCAGCTGTCACTGCACTTAAACAGCTGCAAAGGAGGCAGTGTTGGGTGCTGTCCAGGAGGGGCAGCATCACCCTGTAAATGTGACACTCCGCCCTTGAGCTGGCATATCTGGCTTCAGAACCCCTTAGTGAGCCACCAACGCAACATGTCTGGAACCACATGACAGCAGACATGTACCTGTCTGGTCCCGCTCCCAGGGGGGACATGCTCCATCCTCAGTGGTGGTAACACCAGAAGGTGGTGTAGAGCCAACAGAGGTTGCTGTCTAAGGCTGGGCCCCAGATGTGCTAGTGCCCGGTGCCATAGTCAGCTGAAGTGGACAGGAAGTTCTGCCGGGACCTTCCAACCCATTCAGTCTATGGTGTTTCAGTTTAAACCCACATATGGCTTAGTGATAGACAACAGCATACAGGATTACCTACGACAGTATGCATAGATAACACCATCAACCCAGCACAACAGCATACAGGATTACCTACAACAGTATGCATAGATATCACCATCAATCCAACACAACAGATGGTATACATTTGCAGAGGGAGCACGACACATGCATATATACTGCATGTCATCTGTACAATATGTAGTAGACGTGTGACCACAGCAATGAACAGTTGCCCATTATTGGCTTGTCACTGCGAACCCCAGACAGTGTCTGTCATACCACTGTCTCATGTGACACATGTCCAGTCAGGGATGCGATGGCAGTAACACATCCCTATCATCATGTACTGTCTGCAATCCTCACACCATGCTTCTGCTGTACACAGATGTGTGTTCAGTGTGTAACACAGGAAACAAATGGTTGCACACACTGACCAGTTCAAAGATGGCCCTACAGATTGGGGTCCCTCATGAACAGAGTACTGTCATGTCTGTATTATAACATGCAGAATAGCCATTACCACACACATAAAAGTAAAACTCCGTGTGATCAGACCACAATCTTCTTTAATAACAAAAATAAAATTCAGTAGATTCAGCGCTATCGTCTGCTGCAGGCAGACTTCATCCTGAAGCCTGCAGCAGACGATAGCGCTGAATCTACTGAATTTTATTTTTGTTATTAAAGAAGATTGTGGTCTGATCACACGGAGTTTTACTTTTATGGTTTATTGGACTTTTTACATTACCACACACATGTTAAACAGGCAGTAGTCTCAATGCAGCATAGCTACACTTACATGCTGTAGCCATGTGTGGCACATCACCCTCCTGTCTTTTGGCTATTTCCCACTGTGGAAAATGATTGAGGTACATCCAGATATCTGTGATGCCATTTCAGAACACCACATCCAGGTACCACTCATAGCGACTGTCATGGCCAAATAACAACATGTTTTCCCTAGATAGTGTACTGTGTTTATCATGTGGATGGCTATGGCAACACCATCACAGCTGTACCACATGCAATCAGCTAGAGGAGGACTGCAATAGGTGCAAAGGCCATCACCTGACCATGTCCATCACTTACAATACACATGCTGCTGCTGTGCAGGTGCACTCCTTCACATCCACCAGAGAGTGTGTGGGTGGGACAGGCAAAGTACATCAGGGAAGGGCTTGGAGACTTAACCCTAATCATCATCTGCCACACGCCAAACAGTACAGGAGTCAAACCACTGACTGACTACTCATTACTATTACATGTGCATGACGTTACTACATGTGCCACAAAGGCGGCATGTTGCTGTGCTGTAAGAACTTATATGTGTGTAGGTGAGTGACATCTGCAACATAGATATAGTAGACATACATTAGGTGAGGCACACATGGCTGTCCACGTGAACGGATGCCATTGTCACCACAACCACACTCTCTAATGGACACGCATTGACACTCTTTGCCAGGGCCACAAATACACAACCTAACTACTTAGTTTGCCACATTACAGTAATGCACAGGACTACATGCACCACAGGGGATATCTGGAGGTTCTATTGGCTAGGGCATGTTAAAGTGCTTGACATCTGTTGGTATGCCAACAAGGGTTATACTGGGAGTGACTGTGGTTGGGAGCATCACAACCCATATGCAGACACAAGGTGCCAGTACTGGCATGCAGGTATGCATTGCTTTATGGGTGTGTAGTGGCTGGCTGTGCAAGATGGCTGTACAAGGCTGGTGAGGGGTAATCCTTGGCATCACGTCACCCAAAAATGGTGTGCAGTGCAGGGGTGTAGTGTCTGCAATGTCCCACACAGATAGGTACTGCATTATCTAGCCTGACATCCTGGTTACCAATGTGTATGGCCATAGCTTTGCAATGCATGCCATGTCTGTGTTTGATAGTCTTTCACATGGACATTGCCTGGGATGTGCATGTCCCACTATACTGTACAGTGACATGTACAGGTGTACCTGGTTTGGCAGGCACATGTTGTGCACAGAGCCTGATATCCCCCGATATGCCAATACTGGCCTGGTGATTTGAAACCTGCTTATAGTGAGCAGGTCAACACTGCACCTGCATTGATAGTATGATACAGGTATTCCGTGGTGTCAGTGGCATGGGTCCATACAGGACACATGTGTACAGCATTGTCTGGCCTCTGTGGATCACATTTGATGGCACCACATATGTTGCAGGCATTCAGTGTGGAACATAGTGAAGGCACAATGCCCGTATATATGTAGCTATTGTACCACTGTACAGGGTGCCATGTCCTCTGCAGGCCACTGCATTGACACCATGCCTACTATCTAGATGGACACCATATGGGAAAACTACAAAATCCACTCCCAAACATGTCCAATGGTAAGACAATCATAGCCACCTCTACACAGGCTCTGACAGACAAACACACACTTGCCATGTGTTATATATAAACCCCTACCTACCATATCACACTGCAGCAATATGCTTTTAGGGCACGGGCTATGGCGAATACTGGATTGTGGCATGCCTACAGGTGTATACCTAGGTGGTGACAACAACAGGAATGACAAAGGTGGTCATGTAATTTGTACAGAGAGTGCATACTCTACAAAGCACTGTACTTGTCTCATGCAGGCAGACACACACACACTTGGCAAGTTTGAGATTAGAACACCGACCTAACTACATTATTACACTACAGCATTACGCAGTTACAGAACTCGCTACCGAGATTACTGGGACACAGCACTCCCGGAGGTGTATTAGTAGATGGATGACATCATCAGCCTTGCCAAAGGTGGGTATAATAAATGTATGGAGTGTGAGCAGTCTAAAAGCATTACTCAGTCCTCAGGCAGACAGGGACAAACACACACACACACACACACACACACACACACACACACACACACACACACACACACACACACAGCAAGTCTGGGATTAGAACACCGACCTAACTACTTTATTACACTACAGCATTACACAGTTACAGAACACGCCACCGAGATTACTGGGACACAGCACTCTGAGAGGTGTATTTGTAGATGGGTGACATCATGAGACTTGCCAAAGGTGGGTATAAGAAATATATGGAGTGTGAGCAGTCTAAAAGCATTACTCAGTCCTCAGGCAGACGGGGACAAACACACACACATGGCAAGTCTGGGATTAGAATACCGACCTAACTACTTTATTACACTACAGCATTACGCAGTTACAGAACATGCTACTGAGATTACTGGGACACAGCACTCCCAGAGGTGTATTTGTAGGTGGGTGACATCATCAGCCCTACCAAAGGTGGGTATAAGAATTGTATGGAGTGTGAGCAGTCTAAAAGCATTTTTCAGTCCTCTGGCAAATGGGGACAAACACACACACACACACACACACACACACACACACACACACACACACACACACACACACACACACACACAAACACACCAGTGGTGGGAACGGAACACCTGCCTATTTACAGATCACTATTACAATACTACATAGTTATGAGTCACACCACACAGACTACACATTTCAAGGCTGTCATTATGACCTTCTAGGAATGCAGACATCAACAGGGATGCTGGCAGTTAAGATGTACATACCTGTAAACCTGTGTGTTTAAAGTAGGAATCCATCCTGACCTGGAGTATGCCCATCTGTGGAATGGATGACTACTATCACTATACAGGGTTACAATGGCCATGCCCATTCACTGTTCGGAATGCACTATGTGTCCATCTACACAAGGTTATACTGGGCATACCCATACACTTAGTAGCACAGGGCTATCTGGGATGCACTCTGATTCTAAACACGGAAGGCCACAGTGGCTATGCTATCACAGGAAGACGTAAAGAACACATTGTAATGGGCTCTGGTGTTAGTAGTTGCCATTGTTAGCAGGAACGGTGCTCTACATATATCTGACACTGGTCTTTTTCACAACGTCTGTTGCTGTCCATCACCTTAGATGTACCATTCTATATCAAGCACAATATCACCACTCGCAGTGATGTCTTGCTAGGAGTGGAAACTGCTTGACCAATACAATGAGCCTTGCTAGAGGTGGCAACTGCTTGAATAACACAATGAGCCAATGTCCTGCTGTAAGTACGAGGTTGTCCATTGTTTGTCATTCTGGGATAACATGACTGACAGTAGACAGGCCTTTGACACATATTACATGCATCCATGATTCAAGGGAGTGGGGATAATACCCAAGTCGCATTCGCCCATACAGTGCCATTCCAAGGCAAATGTCCTAAAAACAGGATAACACCCTGACACCTACAGTACAACTGCATTGTTTGCTTATGCTAATCAGTGCTAGATGTGTAGTGTCCATAATCACAGCTGCTCACTGTAGATCCAACAATGGGGAGTACTGACATCTGTGCACTGTGGGACACCTAGCTGATGGCTCTGTAGTGCACAATAGCACTACCACCATATACCTCAGAACCAGAGATGTGGGCCATAACACAGGTACAGACTGCTCCAGGTGGTGGTGTCCCCACATACATAAATAGAGGCCACTCACATGTACTGACCGGTACCCCCATGAAAGGCATCACAGATGAGTCATGTGCAGGACACAGTGTCACATGCTGCATTCTAGGATGTAAACCTCAGACACCACCATGCCCTCGGACCACCAACACCCATCCATACATGTTGTAGGACATATAAGAGTACACCAGTATGTGACCCTTGACCAGTGGACTGTACCAAGCTCTACATCAACTGTAGAGAGTACCCTTGCACTGACACAGCTGCATCATGTGTTATGCAATGCAATGATACCACTGTCTGTAACCAGGTCAGCTGTAAACATACCAGGGGCCCTTGGTTAGTTACAGCATTAGCAGATGACTGTTGCTGTACACCAGTACACACCCTCATGTTTGGATATGACATACATGTACCTGCCCTGGGTATGTACATGCCACACACACACACACACACACACACACACACACACACACACACACACACACACACACACACACACATGCACACCCACAACATACATGTAAATAGCATAGCTGTTGTTGTCCTTTGTGCAAACAGGTGGCTACAGCCATTACACACATGCACATGGAATGTAGGTCCATGGCTGCTGAATGCTAACAGTACATAAGGTGTGATATCAATGTTGACAGAGGTAACATTCCCTCTGTACCAGTCACCCATTACACCTATCATATCATACAACAGTCCATGTGTCATGTATGTCATTACACGTCCACCAGTTGCAATGCCTACAAACATGCCCAAATGACAGGATTGTAGGACCTACACACATGTACATGTAGTGGTATGTGTTCAGATACCATGCATGTGCAGTTGCTGATGTATGCAGGTGACGTGTATCCTAGTACATCATGCAGTTGCAATGCAGCCTCAACATTGCCAACTGTATATGGTGATATGCTGAATGTACGGAAAGATGTACCTCAGGTATGGACAGATGTGTGGAAATAATTAAGTGGTGGGGCATCTTTGCAGATGGATGATTGCTGAGGACAGCTCACAGGTGTGTCACAAGCGGTCCTACAATAACCTGTGTAACCAGTAAGCAATGGTTTCATTAATTGAGGGACATAACACACAACTTAGACAGCGGTCAGTGTGACACCGAAGGTAAATCACTTGACACCTGTCAACAGTTAAGATGTCCCATGTGCATGTATCAGCACTATTGCCAAAGGAAGCATCAGTACACTTTGTAACACGTGCAATACTGCTGCAAGTCTGTCATACATATCATGAGCTAGGCAGGTCTTTGATTCACAGTACTGGCATGTGTGGTTGCGTGTGTGTCCATATATGTCACGTATGGTGGGGAATACATCTCAATTGTTACTCACTCTCCTGTACACTAGTGTACACATCTGTACAGACTGCAATGTAGAAAGCAGGACATAGGCAGGGGCGTGTATCTCACACATGTGAGGTATCCGTATGTGCGTGACATAGGTGTATTCAGTACTAAATGCCACAGTGTGTGTGTGTGTGTGTGTGTGTGTGTGTGTGTGTGTGTGTGTGTGTGTGTGTGTGTGTGTATGTATGGCTGTCTGGTCCCTGGAGTAAGGATGTATGTTACCATACTGAACTGATAAGACCCCTCCCCCCATCCAGGTGATGCAATCTACTATCCCTGTTGATGTCCCCGATCTTAGGCCATACTGACTACCTGTACATGTGTATTCTCTGTGGCGCATTATGTAGGTGCACAGTACTGTAATGATGATTTGCACATAGGCAGGGGTCCTCACCTCAACAGTAGCAACTGTGTGTGAGTGTGTGTTACTGTGTCGGTGAATCCGTGAGTGTGTGGGTGTGTTACTGTGTCACTGAATACATGTGTATCAATACCTGAGTGTGTGGGCAGAGTTGTGTGTTGGAATTCTGTCATGGGAATGTGTATTACTGCTTCCCAATGAGACATCATGCTTCCCACTGGCCTCTACCCTTGTAATCAACTAGACCGGTCTCTTACCTTACTAACTGCAAACACTGACATCCACCGGCACATGCAATTAGACCTGAAGGAGGACAGCAGAACATCATGATCAACATGCATTTACTGTTGTTACACAAAACACATACTGTTAACAGTACAAAATGCATTGTACACCTATAGTACATGGTATGTCTGCTGCCTGTCAACAGTACTCAACAATTGTAAACTACACTTATCTTCCTAGTCTGTTCACCCTGTGCATCAGACCATATGAGCATGTCCCTGCACCAATGGTGTGGATGTCAGGGATGCAGCACAGGCATCATCATATGCACAGGGTGATAATGTTTGCCAGAGGCCTAGGCTACACCATTGGATGACATCATGTGTGTGTGGGTTAGGGCCTTTGATCTAATTGGGCATGTGTGGATGTTATGCATGTGTGTGTTGCGGTGCCCTACATATGTTTCCAGTGTGTGCGTGTATGTATGCACACAGTTCTGGCATGTGTCTGGCCTACACAGGGGTATTATTGACAGCTGCAGACTGTACAGGCCAGGTTTTACAGTTCACAGTGTCTGGCCATGGACATGTGACCTGTGCCTGCCAGGGGTTGAATGGGCACTACCAGGCAGAGGTGCACATTGGGTATGGTCTGATGACACAGGTCCACTGGAACCATGTCCCTGTTGGGACCATCCCAGGCCATGTGCACTTGGCCTGCTGTGTCGTGGTGTGGACAGCACAGCACCAGATGCACTGCTAATACTACTGCCACTATGGGAGCGGACATGTGAGGTAGCTCGGTACACGTAGACCTGAAACAGGGGATGTAGCAGGCCTACGTCCATGTGCCCGATGCCTCACTCCTACCAGATGTTCCAACACAGACAGCTCACGCTCGCGGATTGTCATGCCATGGTCAAGGACTCCAACAATGTCATCCAACTGTCTATCCAAAGCTTCAGCAATCTGCTGTTGAGCATTTACCATTGCCTGGATGTTGTTGTTTAAAGAATGGACAGCAGCCCTCTGAAGCCTATGATCTTCTTTGTTGTGCCATAAAGCACTTACCTGTGCTTCCATTACAGCCTTAAACATGCATCTGGTGACACCAGCTGCTGCGCTCTGTCTTGCAGGAGCATGTTGGCCAGAGGTCCTCCTACAAGCAGCATTGGCCACATGCCTGTGTGGGGCACCACCAGTCAGTTGGCTGACACCATGGTGTGCAGGCTCACCTTCCATAGCCCCCACACGTTCCTGTTCCAAGCTACCACATGCCAACTGTCCTTCCTCTATAGCCACTGGTGATGGGGTATGTGCAGGCATGGGATCTGTGTGAGGGGATGAGGGGGGTATAGCTGGAATGGCAACCAATGGCTCAGTTTCAGCCCCTGACAACACACACACACACACACACACACACACACACACACACACACACACACACACATGCACACACGCACACACACACACACACACACACACACACACACACACACACACACACACAAGGAGCAAGTATGATATTGATGTCAAACACCAGCAATGGGAATGTACTGTATCTGTGGGCTGATGTGGATACTGTACAGGTGACTGCTGTCATGTTGTGACACCCTCAAGATGTTCAACACATCTTATGTGGTGGATTGATGTCACGCCTACACAAGATGTGCCCAGGCATGTAGGATGTCTAGTGTTCCACATCTACAATATAACCATTACACAAAGGCCATAGTTGGACCATGTGTAGCCATTGTACGACAAGGTGTATACACAAGCACATCAAGTCTACTGTGTGTGTTGCTTCATGTCTCTGGCCATCCTCCATGGCCATGTGTGTACATGTGTTGGCCAAATTATTGTGACGGGCATCTATTTCACATGTCTGTGTTGTCCCATATGACATACACCCATAGATGACATATGCTCCACTGACGACAGGGTTATGCAGACAAAGGGTGGTATGTGGGATATGTTTTCAGGTTAGTTAGGCAGTGTTGCAGCCAGGCCAGTAGATGTCATGGACATGTCAAGATAGCACATCACATTGTGTGACATTCATATCAGGACTATGTTCCACACCAGTGAATCCTGTGGGCTGGCCATAATCCAGCCCACTGTGTAGTACTGTTTGTATTCCCCACATGTGTAGTTCTGATCTGTAGCACATGTCCCTACAGTGAACTGCACCTCCACCATTGTATGCACAGCTGTCCACACATCTGGCAATGACAGTTTGTGAGGATTCATGTCGGTGAGGTGATTCACATAGTTTGCAAGTGTTCACATGGGTAGGCATTGTGATGCATTGCAGGTCTGACCTGTATATTGTGACAGGACCATACATTATGTGTACATGTGGTAAATGGCCACATGGCAGATAGAATTGTGCATTACGATGCCTGATAAATAATAACAGTCTCACCTGCAATGGGCTGCTGTCACAGCGGAATGCCAGAGGTACCTAAATAGTAGTAAATCAGCAGTATGAGCATTATGCACACCTGTATGATGGCTACTGGGTGCAATGTGCATGTGAACACATACACCAGTACATTAGACTATACTATGGTGTATGCACATGTGTGCATGCACAGAGTAGCATACTATAGTATGCGGCATTTGTGTATACATGTCTTGCATATGATGTTACATTACATATTGTGCAGTGACACATGCAACAATATGGAATGTAGTTGTTATAGGTGAAAACTGACTTACCAGGCAACTCCAGGCTCAGTGGTTGAGAGACACACACCTCCACAATATTGGCTAAGGCTTGTGGATGTTGTTCTGCAGGTGTCCCCAGGTTGGCCAGTAGCTCCTTGGTACTTGTGAGTGGGGGCTGGCTTGGTGGTCCACCACCTGTTGCACCTTGTTCCCTGGCGATTGCATTTGCATGCTTTTTTGCCCATCTAATGAGGTCTTTACAGTGTCTGCACACCTGCTGGTATGTGCGGTTGTGGCCATCCACATCATTAACTCTCCTGCGAAGTTCCATCTACAGGGCATCCCGCTGCGGTGCATCCTGTGGCACATGGCTGAACAGGATATCATGATGTCATGTAGGAATGGGATGAGGGCTTCATCCTCCAAGCAGGTATAAGGGGGTAGCTTTACATGAGGCATACCTGGAAGACATAATGATGGAGACAGGTCACAGTAACTTACAGAGACATACAGAGCCACAGCTGAACATACATGTGTATCGCATTTATTAGGATTAAATAGTTGTATGTGCAAATCTACATGACACTGACACCACTGACATGGCCAATACTCCTTAAAGGAAATATGTGATCTGATATGGGTCACTTGAGTGTTGTGTATGGCTGGACAATGATCTCTATATTCATGGATGGCACCCTGTCATGATTAGGTTGCGACATATGACTACCTGACAGGTGTGGTGATGTAGCTATCACAGGAAAGACAACTGCCCAGCTGCATCCCTTACACACAGTTTCCATTATGTTGACCGCTGCCTAGGTGGTAGTTCATGGGTACAGGGTTATTAACATAGTAGTAACAATGCAATATGTAGCTGTCAGATTGTGGCCATATGTCACACACACCTCATCCACAAATGTGACACTCAATGGTGAGTGGATATTATCACCATGTGTGTGTGTGTGTGTGTGTGTGTGTGTGTGTGTGTGTGTGTGTGTGTGTGTGTCACCTGATTACATTGCTCATACTCCATGTGGATGCTGTCTTGATGTGGGCATGTCTGTTTACCTGTACTGGTGTTCCTACCTATCAGCACATGGCTGGATGTGTCCACATTAATGCAGTTGACCTTGATGCTGTGTATATGTCACATATAAAGACTTACACTGCCTTAACAGACATGACCTGTGACCCTGCTCACTTAAGGCTTTACATGTATGTGTTCTGCCATATACATCTACATGGCACTGTACAGCAAATCAACATCCTGCCATGTATCACCTGTGTTGCACATGTGATACACATAGGACACTGGCTAGCCAGATGGTATTTGCAGGGATGGATATCAACTATAGCATGTACAGTCAAAGTCAACTAGTAGGCTATATGCCATGGGCCATGTATGAACCTAGGATGAAAGGTTACTTGGCTGTAGCTGACAGGCGGGTGTCTGGGGCCAGGTGGAGCAGTGCCACATTACTGATCCACAGGGTTAATGATACATTTACCATGCGGTCATCACACCATGTCTGAGAGGGGAGCAATGTACAGCTTTGCTGGACAGGAATGCATAGTATGGCAGGACTATGTAAAGTGTATGGGACAAGGATCTGTCCAGCAAGTGGTGATCCTAGTACTAGGAAGGTGGATGTCCATGAAGTATGTGTTTGAGATCAGGATGTGTATGTGTAGCATGTCCAACATCACTGGGTTGGACATGGATTTATTCAGGGTATGCATCATGTTACATAGTGGAGATGGGGAATGGGAAGGCTGGTGTAGGCCATCTGCACATGGCCAATACTCCTTAAAGGAAATATGTGATCTGATATGGGTCACTTGAGTGTTGGGGTAACAATGCAATATGTATCTGTCAGATTGTGGCCATATGTCACACACACCTCATCCACAAAGCCCCTCCTGTATGTTGTTCACAACACTCTTGAGTCGGCTATTGCTTCTAGGTCATTTGCATACTTCAATAGGCAGATGCCTTCTGTTTGTCTGTGTGGTATGGACTACAATGAGGGAGAATACAATGAATTAACCCTGTCTTACTGTAGCTGGCACTGGTGTGATGAGCATGTATTATTCAGACACCTTCTGTAGTGTTGGTTCTGCCAGCAGTCCCGTTGCAAAACACTCCTGTGACATAGGAATGTACATCTAGTATACCGAGTGTAGATGGAACACAGTATGGGTGATGATGTCCTATGACCTGGCAAGGTTATGATATGCAGTGTGAAATCAACCTTACTGTCATCTACATCTGTACTGCTGACATCAAATAATTTGATCAAGGTTCATGGCCTTTCAGACCAGACTCAGTAGGGTAGTAGTGCAGTACCTTCCATTATCAGTGGTGTCTCTCCCATTGTGGGTTGTGATACCTGCTGGTGTGCACCATTCAGTGTGTACACAACCTGACATGGAGCTATGTTTTACATGATGTGTACGTGGAGAGCAACTTGTTTTGCAATATGTGTATGATACAACCTGTGATGTGGACAACTTCCATGCAGCCTGAGTGCAGCTTGTACCTGCATAGTTGTGGGTACAGGGGCTCTGTGGTGTACATGGATATATGAATGTGTACCTGTAGGGGGAGGCAGTGTGTTTATGTTATCCAAGACCCTATCTGGATTGCTTATTCATGCTCAGCACTTGTTCAGAACTTGTAAGCACTACGTAAGCTACTAATTACTATAGCACTCAATCTTCCTCATTTCCTAGAGGTAAACAGGTTTTGTACATACTTTTCTTGCTTAGAGTAAAATAGCTCTTGTACTCACTTTCCTCACTTATCTAGGGGAAATTAGTTTTATATTCAGGCATGTCCAAGGGTCAGCTGCCAGTGTTCTCTCCTGTCCATCTGATAAATCTGGACATCTTGAAGCAATGTAGACATTGAATCATGTACACAGACAACCCTCTCCGCCTACCACCCAACACTACAACCTGTGAGAGATGCACTTATCTAGCCAAACTGGAGGTAAAGCTCTCTCCAACCAAGCCTGACCCTGACAGTCATGTGGAGAAGGTAAACATTCGCACCATACCACACTCATCACATAGTCTCACTGAATCTACCCCACCATTAACTGAGAAAACTACTCGTGTACCAACTCATTAGCTCAATGCTTTCTGGAATTCATAAACACCAATGCCCTGGATCAACATATCCATACACCCACCAGGGGCAACAATATCCTAGTCCTAGGCATTACCAACATGAGTGACCGGTGTTCCAATACTGAAGTCTGCTCCTCGTTGGTCCGATCCGACCATAAGCTGAACATCCTGCCCCCACCCCCCATTAAGGAAACCACAGTATAATATGTCTACAAAGCCAACTTTATGCTTCTTAAGACAGACGTGGTGAATGTCATGACACCCATGCAGATGGACAATACTGTTACAGCTGCTGAATCCTACACAAATGCACTCTATAAGCACTTACACGAGTGCATGGATCGTGCTATCCCAAACAGAACCAAGATGGTATACCCCTATTTAAGGAAGCCAATCTGGTGGTCCCCTGCCATAAACAAACTGTACAACAGGAGAAAGACACTGTTGCAAAAGAGAGTACAATCCCATGCATGGAGGAGCTCCCTGGTCAGCCTCAGTAAGAAGGTGAGATCCCTTATAAGATCCTCCAAAGCTAGCTATGAAAACAAAACCGTCACTAATTCAAACAACAGCCACAAAGCATTCTATAGCTATGTCAAATATCTTGATGTCAACACCCAGATCTGCTCTGAGTTACAGCACAAAGGCACAAACATTACAGAACCAACTGCTATTGCCAACATCCTGGCAGATAGGTTCAGTGCTACCCCCCCCCTCACCCCCTAAAGGGCTCATATCTCTGCAGGAAGAGTGCAGAGTCCCTGTACTCACAACTATACAGGTAAAAGATGCACACTCTAAAGCCAATATCACAGCATCCATGGGACCGGACAACATCCCAGGCTGCGTTTTACATGAACTTCAGAATGTACTGGCTCCCCACCTATGCACCATGTTCAATAGTAGCCTCACATCGGGCTTTGTGCCCTCTGAATGTCACACAGCAACAGTTATCCCACTCCGCAAAGGTGGCACCACAATGGACCACGGGACCTATTGCCCTATAGGCCTGACTGGCCTGGTCTGCAATGCTATGGAGCACATCATCATGACTCTCAGTCACAGAGACATTGGGTACCTCCAAACCTTTGACCCCTCCCAATTTGGCTTTGTTAAGGGCAGACCATGCCTCCTAAACCTGGTGGACTTCTTAGAGACAGTTACCAAGGCATTAGATGAGGGTAAGGAGGTCCACACAGCCTACCTACATCTCTCAAAGGCTTTCAACACCATTCCTCATTCTGGTATTATCAACATACCCATCTGCCTGAACATTAACCCCTACGTCATGTGATGGTTTGCAAAGTGGCTCATGGACAGAACCCACACAGTGGGAGTTGCATACCCTAGGTCTGACTGTATACCAGTTACAAGAGGCGTCCCCCAGGGCTCAGTCCTAGGACCCCTCATGTTCGGTATATAATTCTCTGACATACAGGCAAGCACAGGAGGGCTTTGGCTGAAAAGGTTTGCAGATGACTGCAAACTAGGGGACATAATTGTTTCCCCAGCTGTTACAGACACCCTCTGGAAGGATCGCACTGAGATGGATACCTGGTGTCAATATCATGGCGTCAAGCTGAATGCCAAAAAGTGCATAGTCATCCCCTTTGGATATAACTAATTACCCATGGACTACCACATAGGTGCTAGTCCCCTACATACAGAAAAGGTAATAAGGGATCTAGGAACCCCAGTAGATAGCAATCTCTCCTTTGATACCCATAATGACAAGGTGGTTAGAATATCCTTCTACGTGGCCCCCCCTAATCTCTAATGGGTTCACATCCAGAACAAAGGAGGCCTTTGTGCCTCTCTACTCATTATTAATTATGCCCATTAAAGGATACAACACCCCGTTTGGGATATACCTTACAAGACAACTGCAACAGCTTGGAAGACCACAACAGTACCACACCAAGAGGATTACTGACCTCATACAGATGACCTATGCAGCCCAACCTAAGAAACTCCAGCTATACTTGGTTGCATATCGCATACTCACAGGTGATCTCTGCTTGACATACAAAGCCCATGTCCAACCCAGTATGGCTGGATATGCTCCACCTAAACAGAGGCCCCTGAGAGCCACATGCTCTAGGGATATACACCTAACCACAATGATGACTAGGACATGCTGGACAGATAGATTCCTGACCCGGAGACTCCCCATGCTTTGTAATATGATTCCAATGTACATCAGGCAGGGCCCCTCACTAGCACTCTTCAAGGGAAACCTTGATGTTTGGATGGGAGACAGACATGTACCCTGGGGATCACTGCAGTGGCTCTGCTGGACAGAGGGACAAGGAACTAATGGCTCTGCCATTCAGAGGCACAGGGAACTAACCTATGGGGGTGGCAAAAGCCAACACACTCTAGCTAGGCTTATAAATACCCTTGGTAAGACAGCCTAGTACCTACCTTTGCACTTATCACATGTCTTATGTGCATAGATAGTTAACTAGCTCTTCCATTTTACTTTGCTATCATGCTGATAAACTGTCGGGTGACTACAAGTCATATGTATCCTGTTATTGTGTATTGTAAATGCCAATAGACATAACTAATGTTTGCCTAACATAACAGTAATGCTATGTAACTTGTAATACATATCTGCCTACAATACTGCACATTGCACAGTTATTGGCACAATATTCCACAATGCAAATCATAATTGCACAGTGGGCCAACTTTCAACATGTTATTCTCAGTAATACACCCATACATATGGCTACAGTTACAATATATCATCATATACTATCCCCTGTTATAGCACATACTTGTTGGACCAGCCCTGCCACTGACAGCGGCTGGTGAGGAAAATTCGTGTTCAAAGCCCTTATATAGCATCCCTTGTGGTGTATGCAGTGTTTGCCTTGTGACCTACAGCAGTGCACACATAAATACTACAAGCATTACTATGCTCAACAATACATCACTACAAGATAACTGTTTCCACTATATGGATTGCGTGCACTTTAAATATTACAGAACAGGTACTAAACACACAGGCATACTGAGTGTTCTACATACCTTATTAGTAACCCGAGGTGTCATTGACTGTTGATTCAATCCTTTTTAGTTTGTGTTTCAATCTTTTTTGTAACGTTCTGCTGGTATATACGGATGGTTTGAATGTGTGATAAGCCATCCTTTTCTAGTTAAATATCGGTAATGTGTGTTATCCTGACCACCAATTGGTGTTCCAAAGTAGTTAATTAGATGCACATCAGCTGTGCAGCTACTCAATTAACCGATACCATGGCAACAGTGGTGTATAACTGAGTACTCCACTTGGGCGTTGTCCGTTTGCCTTACGTTTGAGGAAGACGGCCTGGATGTGTGTATGTGATGTATTTCAACAGCTATATGGAGACAGACAGAGATATATATATTAGCTTTATGACTCCCGTGGATTGTGTGTAATGGCTAGACGATGTTGTTCTACATGTGAGTACAGCTGTTATATTTCAGAACATTGCTACCTATGCAGAGTTTGTTTGTACCTGATACTTCTGCAGATATTTTAGTCTGGCAAGGATGTTTGGGCAGCTCAAGGCTGTATGGCTATGCATGAACTGTTATGTGGTTTACAGTGTGCTCACCAGACATCCTTGATTTGGTGTACATGTGTATTATACTGTGCTGTTACTCAGTAATTGGTAACACTTCCCTGTGTACACACAACCCTCTGAAACGGGATTAGTGCAAACAAACCCTGTAACATCAGCAGCTGTTCCATTGTATAACAGCAACTATTTCACATAGGGCCATGTTAGTGTGTCCTGACAAGGTATGTTAAGGCTTCTGCAGATGTCGTACAGTGAGTGAATGATCTGTGATGTTATTACAGTTTGTACTGTAATTTGTTTGGGTGTGGGGGTGATGTTGGTGGGTGTACATAGCAGATGCAGTTGTGTAGGAACTGCTTTTATACATAATCGATATGTGCGTGAGGGTTCCTTCCCTATTTGAACACCTATCCTTTAGTGGACTAATACTATGGTAATTGCAGGCTGATTCATTAAGGCACTGTTAAGTGGTTCCTGTATAGCATGCAGGTGATGTTAGTCCTTGAATCCTTTCGGCAATACATCGGAATGTAATAAAGTGTTGCTACATGAAAGCTGTGTATTTCTGTCATAGGTATTTGCAGTCATTGGAGTTGTGTTGGTGACTGACACTCTTTGGCTAGGGTTGCCACCTTTTCATATGGCCATAGTGGGACATTTTTGGGACACACATTAGATTTTACAGGCCGACACAAACCCACGGTCAGTACAAGGGATAGAACTTTCCTTTCTTTCCTAATTATAAGCTTATTCTTATAGCAGTTTAGTTGCTTGTCCTGTTTCTTGTAACATGCTGGTATTTTAAATACAGAAAGAACTATTGTATGCAACTATTACATTACATATGGGACATAATTATGTCCTACAATCTCAGGACATTTGCCACGTTTAATATATTTGGTCAGGACACAACCGCCCAAAGAGGGACTGTCCCTCGCAAAGTGGGACAGGTGGTAATCCTATCATTGGCTCATGTCCATAGCACATATTTGTAATAGTGTATAGGCATATACTCTCCATATCCTTTGTTCATAAAGGTTGGTTGTGGCAGAATGTGCGATTGCTATGGTCCATGTTATGCTCATATATGAACACTTCAACCACTGTATACGGGATACCTATGGAATGCTGAAACCACACAATTCCGACGCCCACAGAACCGGGCCCAGACTCCTATACCCCACATTACCAACAGTGACAGTAACTCGCGAAAGTAACACAAACATAGAACACACACATACACAGACACACTGCTACCCACCACATCCAAACAAACCATCCTACACTACGTATGAGCAGGTGGGCAAGCCTCCCCCTACACCCCCATGTGGGTGTCTGCACACCCCACACACCCCCTACTTTAATATTCTACCTCCTAGATCACACAAACAGATGCACAAAGCTAACCCACACCCACACATTACAGTTTCCCAGGAACACACACCACACTCAAAACACACACTTACACACTACAGCCCTCAGAAACACACTTACATACAGTAACCTACCTGAACCGCAACACCAGAAGCACTGACTAACTGTCCCTTAACATCGTGATTTTAAACCTTGCGCTTCTGGTGTTTCAGTACTGTGTTCTTTTGGACTTTAAGCCTTGTGATTACGTGCGTTGGTATGTCAAGCAGCCGGTATGTGGTAGGTATCCCATTTATATGTACCTCCATGGTTATGTAGATGTTGTTAACCTTTCTATATATCTCAACATATATTGCTCTCTCTCTCTCTCTCTCTCTATATATATATATATATATATATATATGTATATATATATATATATATATATATATATATATATATATGTTGATTTTATATATATTTGATATATATATATATATATATATATATAAAACATACACCTTTCATTGAATACATGCCGGTTTGTCCTATTTCCACACATTCCTACCTTTTGCGTTTTATCCTGTCAGTATACACAACTGCCATTGGTACATCTCAGGTAGCTTAGTGGTATGTTATTGTGAAGATTGTGTATATGGTTGCATGCTCTAATTCTGGCAGCGGTATTTTACCTCGCAGAGCAGGCACTGGTAGTGCAAGGGTGATTAACGCACATTTCAGTGGTTGTGTGTTCCACATGTTTATTATTCTGTGGAATACTACCTATACATGCAAGCTGTGTTTAAGGTATACTATGTAACATGTACACATCTGTGAAGATTCCTGTCAGGGATACTCCCCATTATTTGGAACTACATCCCTGATTACATTATACAAAACCCCTCACTAACACTCCAGGGAATCCTTGCAGAGTGGGTGGGGAACAGTGGATACACCCCAGGGATCCCGCAATTGGCTCTGCTCCACAGAGAGACAGTTAGTTAATCAATGGGGTGGCGACAGCAGACACTTTTTGGCTATGCTTATGAGTGGCCTTGGGCAGTTAGGTATGTACCTACCTATGTATCTATGAACCTATACATACAGTATGGACACATGCTGATAGCTTAATTTACTGGTCAGGTATTGACTAACCTTGTGCCAATGGCAGTTGTGTGTACAATAGTTGAGGGCTACCTATGTAGGATGCACACGGTAGACCACCTATACATGCCAATTTACAGGTGGTCGTGTGTGTGTGCTATCCATGTTTGCTGTGTGTGCAGGTGGAGAAGGGTGTCAGTCCATAAGTGCCTACACTGTCAGTTTGTGTGCTATATGTTCCCTCTTTGCCAAGGCATGGACATACTGGGCATGCCTCCATCTGCCTACTGGGGCTGGCGCAGGGTGTTTGTGGTCGGAGTCCCTCTGTGCCTGTGGGTCCCGTGGCAATGGTGGTGGGCTGTGAGGGCCTTCACCATTCTGTCCCTGCTGCAGCTGTTTCCGCAGGATCATATTGTCTAGCATGGCAAATACTATGAAGATGTGGGCACACGTGCCTGGAGAGTACTGCAAGGCTCCACCAGATATGTCCAAGCAACGGAACCATGATTTCTGCATCCCAAACACGTGCTCTATGATGATTCTGGTTTCTGTGTGTGCCTCATTATGGTGTTCTTGCATGGCTGTGTGTGCATTTCTGATGGGAGTCATAATCCACGGTTCCAGTGCATAGCCAGCATCCCCCACCAGGTGGCCATATGGGATGTCCCCCCTGGCAAATACCTGATACAGCTGTGAGGCATGCCAGATGTGGGAGTTGTAATAGCTTCCAGGGCTGCCAGCACCCAGCATCCCCCACCAGGTGGCCATATGGGATGTCCACCCTGGCAAATACCTGATACAGCTGTAAGGCATACCAGATGTGGGAGTTGTGATAGCTTCCAGGGCTGCCAGCATACACATCCATGATAATGCCCTGGGCATTGCACATGACCTGGCAGTTGATGGAGGGTATCCCTTGCAGTTTATGTAGTGCCTACCCTGCTCACTGGGTGGTGTCTTGATGTGTATGTTGGTACAGTCTATTGCACCCAGTACCTCCGGGTAGTCTGCCACATGGTGGAAGATATGCATATTGCTGGCCAACTCCTCCTGCATTCGGGGGAAGTATATGTGCTCATTGGCATGTGGTAACATGGCATCCAGGAACTGGTGGAGTACCCTGGATGCTGATGCCTGTGAGATCCCCATGATATCCCCAGTTGGGCTTTGGAAGGTACCTGTGGCTAGTATTCTCAAGCTTATACATACCTTCGTGTCCACTGGGATGGGTTCCCCTCTGTTACTTCTGGCTCTGAGGCATGACCGGCACAGCTCAACAAGTTGCTGTATGGTGTCCCTGTCCACCCTGTAACGCTCTACTATCTCCAGATCATGCAGCCCCTGGTAGGTTACCCTCGGTCTGAACACTCTTCTCCTCCTCCTGTGCCTGAGATGGTTGTCAGCATCATCCTCCACACCACCGTCAGTCTCCAACACATGCTGGTGAATCAAAGCTATGGCAGCCCCTAACATGTACATATTAAAAGTTCCCCATCTGTATACACTAATGGTGCAGAGTGTCTGGGAACACACAATTGTGTGTGAGGGGCTTTCACACCTTATACTATTGTGCAATGGATGATGATGGTGTAATTGGGTATGTATGTGCAATTCCAGCTGTGGGGTATCTTAATTATTGGTTTTACAGCAGGTACTGCTATTGTGGGGCCTTTGGTGTTGACTTACGCTTGGCTTCCGTGATTCAGCTATTGCCCTTTACTTCACTTTTCAACCCGATTCCCCTCCCATTGTCAGGCATGCATTCAGCTGCCTGCTTTCTTGTTTTGTACTTTCACAACCCAGGACTGGGTTGGGAAATGTGTTATTTAGCTGATCTACTGCAAATTTGCTTTGTTCTGCTGTGACAGTTCTCTTTTCTTTGCTGTACGGCACCTCCCCTTTCCTGTTCTGCAGGTAGCTGCTAGCAGCCTTGTTAGCTGTTGTCAATGGCCCACTCTGAGTTCCTAGGTGTTAATTACTCATTTGTACTCCAATTACCATGCTGCAGCATTTCCTTATTGTCTTCCCATATCCTTCCTGTTTCAGCTGTGGTGCGTGCCACTCACAGCCGTTTACCAGGTTTTGAGTGCGTTTTCCTCCACGTTCACATGCACTTTTGGTTACCTTGTGTGCTCTCAGCTAAGCAAAGCTATGGCTACTTCCACACCCCTATCCTGCGGCTTTGCTTAGCAACAGGCAACCCGGATTAGCAATGCTACAATGTGCTTACAGCTATGGTGGCTCTTGATGTCATGTTTACCTCCAGGCCACTCCTTGGTGTTGTACCCCTACGCTGTGTGGTACATCCTTACGCCGTCGGGGCATTTGCGATTCAGTATTACTTGACTCATTTGCATGGCATTGATTACTAATTCCTAGTTACCACGCAGAACACTGTCACAGACCCTTAGCAACCCTTGCTCCATGGTTGTGGTGTAGCATGCGTGCCATTGACTATTATGGGGATTTCATGAATTGTGTTACATTGCAGTTTTATGACATCTAAATATATTTTCCTTGAGATCCCATTTGCACACAGATGCACTGAGGTTTTACTTTGCGTTAGTGTGGCCATGACATTAAATGTTAGTTTTTTATGTGTTGTGCATGTTTTTTTATGCCATTGGCTATATATTTAGCCACTGGCATATATTAACATTATAATATGTAAGTTTAGTCTGCTTTCATGGCTCCAATTTTATGTTTGAAAAAATGTAAACCATTTTTTTGGTTTACATTTCTTCATGCTTATGCTACGCCTGCACCACTTCATGAATCGCTATATACCTTAATTTGCATGCTACACTGCTGCGCATGGTGCAATTAGCATACATGTGCCGGGAGCTGGGCAGCTCTGGCGTACACTGGTAGTGCACGTGGCAACAGCTCGTACCTGAATCACTCGGTGGCCATATTTGGCGCTAGATTTCTAATGCTACTCCGGCGCCTGGCACAAGCTTCATGAATCCCGGGGATGGTCTTGTCAGAATCTGACAGAACATCATGATAATGTTCAAATGATATTGTAATGAAATCTTAGGAGTATTCCATTCTGGGATAAGTGTACTCTGCATATTATTTTGGGAGGGTGTACCTCAGTCTGGGATGAACAGAATAAGAAATGACATATTAGACTATTTGGATAGGGTATCATGTCAGAGCAACAATATAAATAACTATTAGTATGAGAGGAACCAGAGTTAAGTCATAAACTGAATACAGAAATTTTACTGTCAAAGTAGGACAGTGGCAGAAACTACATTGTGATGTACAAAAGCACAGCTAATGAACAACTTATTTATGTTTACTTATTTATCTGTTTGTTGACTAGATTTGTCTCAATAGGCTGGTGGCCACTTTTCAGAAGAGATCTGGGGTGGTATTTATAATTCCAGGGGAAATTTGGCCAAGGCATATAGGAGTTTCCCTAAACATTTTACAATATGTGCCATGGGATGCTTTATATTCACCTGAGCTACCACAAACTCAAGCAGATAGAGCCTTGATTTAGCATCTCATCTGACAGGTGGCACACTTACGAGTGTAGCACTCAGTAATTCTGCATCAAATCCACAACTCAGTCCTTGCTGTTTTATTTGAGTTGAGGCTGTTGAGCCTTGTCAGTATCTGCCCTCGCTCTCTAGGAGGGCAACTGAAGCCAGTCCCATTCAACTGTCCGGGTCTAGTCTGATGCATGCTAGGGTGCCATTCTGTTTAACCTGAAGATGAAATCTGTTACAGAGATTGGGGTGGTGATGGGTAATAGCATAATTAAAATACTAGTGCATTAGAGTGACAAGTGTTATTAGAGATTTAAGTCTCTAGATCTGGTTTTAGTGGAGCTATTTGACTTGCAAACCTACAGGACATCAAGGAGTATAGAGTTAGTAATGGTGCAGAATGCAAGATATAAATCAAAAGCATAGAGCTTTGAGCCTTTTCTAGTACCAAAAGGGCATTAAACTAACAATCTTCTCAGTTAAGAACCTCTAGGGCATTACCATGTTCTTAATATGTCTAGAAAAGTACACACTAATGGTCTCAGGGATCATAACTTCTTTTGACCTGTATGATGCGTCATACATTAGTTATGCTATACAGAATTTCTTTTTTACTATTTCTGCTACATTGGGATGCAGAGAGAGGGAATTATCAATCCAGGGTCCAAGGTCCCTGATTACATTAGCATTTTGGATTAGGATACTGGCTGTAATATAAACCAGGGGCCAGAGAGTTGCATATCAAATGTAATACTACACTTTTTCATTTTTAATTTGAACCATTTTTCTGTACACCACTTGTTTATGGAGGTTAGCAACAGCTGTAATAAATGGGTGTCACAGGAAGATTTAACAATAATGCCTAAGCCTTAGTTAACCGAAGGTCCTCATTCCTGACCTGGTGGTTGGAGAATTAGATGTGAAATAGGAGGGGCCCTAGTACTCAGCCCTGGGTTATACCACTAGTTACAGTCCTACTTTCTGAGGAGGTTTCTGACACTTTTAACTGTGTGGATTCTATATTACAGTCAGTTGGCTATCCGCCTTACTAAATATGAATCTACTTTTAAGGCACTTAGCTTGTTTAATGTGCCAGCATGTGGTATACAGTGCAATGCTTTGGTCAGAGCCAAATAAGCCGTGTGAATAGAATGACCACTATCAAACTCTGTGACCTTCTCAAAGATAAACTGAACTGATTGGACAGGGTCATTATTGGTAGTATAGCAGGATCAGTCTCAATGTAATAATCTCCTGATAAATAGTTCTAGGCTCCTTACCCTTTAAGCAGCTCCTCAGACTTAACATTTTTGAGCATCTTTGTTACTGTACATTCACACTCACAACTCTTTTCACTATGCCAATCTTTTGACAAGTCAGACAACGTTAGAGCAATAATACTCTTTGGTGTCAACCATCTGAAAGCAAATCTTGTATTTCCTGTACTTTCATTCACATGGAAACACTTTTTGGCTCTTTGGTTTTAATTATTATTAAGTGATTTACAGAATGATGACAGCTTGCGGTCTTTAAGTCCTATTGTTTTATATGATCGATCAGACATTGCATCACAGTCTATACCAAGGTGTCATCTAAATATCACACTGATTATAATTTCAAGCTCTTCCACCTAGATTTCCCTATCATAGTTTGGACTCTCTATCCTTACCAGTTATTTCCTTCCATTTTTCTCTCCTGTTGATCCATTTGGTTCCTTTTGTTGAAAGTGGCAAAATCCTACGGCATTCATCTTGACAGGTGGGCCCTCCCATCCCCAGGGACAGTGTTCTTGTGAGACTGTTTATTGAAATGCTGCACTTGAACTGCACAGGTTGAGAAGTAACATCACACTGGGACTGGAATGGGGATTGTAGGGTGCTAAGAACTGAGACCCTCAAAGTATAGCTGTAACATCATATACATCACTAAACAGAGTCAGCCCGAGAACCCTACCAAGAGAGATATAAGCAGCTTGCGTTGTAATCATAATAAAATGCACATAAATCCATGAATGAATGTCATGGTTTCAGGCAGAAGATTGATTCCTCCCCTGTAATGTGTTAGCCATCATTTGACACTCACTACAGTGCCTGAAATACTAAATCTCAGGTCATCAGATGTAGTTATGGCTTTATCCCTCTATATCACAGAGGTGGACTCTTACTACCTTCATTTATTTTCTGATGCAGCTTTTCTGTACTTTTGTTTTGCACACTATTTATGCAGATTCTTAACATAAATTATGCCTACAAACAACTCATTTGCATACCTTCCTTCCAACACATCCAAGTTTTTCAACTCATTGTGTGTTTGGTTTTATATACTTTAGCCAATGATTTGTTTTCCCAGGTTCCTACATACATTGATTAAATGTAGTACATTTCTCTCTATCATGCTTATAACATCATTTAATGTGCTACTTTATCAGCAACATTTATTATGCTTTTCATGTTCGCTAGCATTTTCTCTGCTCATTTGTACTTTCCAACCTCACAAGCCACTCTTCACATATTAAACTGTTCTGGACGCACTGTTAATGACAATAATGTACTTGTGCCTCACGTTAATAGCTTTAACATTAAATCTTAACAATTATTGAGGGTTATTAAACTACCCCATGACAGATCCTTTTTGAAAACCACATAATTCTGTCTTAAATAAGCAAATTTTATCACTCGCTATAGTCTTTGGTGCAATTCTTTAATACAACATCAGACTCAGTAGGATGTTATACCTTTTAAACAGCAAATAGGAAATATGTGACACATTCTTGGCTCACAGAAACTCAGATTTCAGGCTTCTTGATACAGCACTCACAGTTGGGAATAAATGCGATTTTTGAATCCATAGGAAGCTTGACAGTCAGTGCAGAGGTTAGGAATATATGGGGTTAACCTGCTGTACCCTTAAGTCCTGGGTTTGATGTCCCAAACATATACAATGCCAGATGGTATGATATGCAGCTGCAGATATGACATAAGGTTAAGGGCATCATATCACTTAAAACTACTTAAATACATGGTTACATTTGTTTTCATTGTGCTGCATTCCATCAGAACATAGCAAATAAAAAAAAAATCGCAGTGAACCCATTTTAGTTAAAAGCAGAAATGAGCATAAACATGGGTGCCGTAAGATGAGTAAATACAGCTCTCTTGTCAACTAGTTGTGAGGATCTAAACAGAACATAACACATTCTGATTGAGGAACAGCCTGAAAAACACTGGCTCAACATCTACAGGGATACTATATATGTAACAGAGAAAACTGAAGGCTTTCTTGGCAGAGACACACACACACACACACACACACACACACACACACACACACACACACACACACACACACACACACACACACACACACGCACACACACACACAAGTTCCCTCCAGAAAAGGGACCTCATAGATAAGTACTTAGTAATATTAATAAAAGTTTCCCTATCCACAGCGACTCAGCAATACATCCTCACCACAAGAACCAGGCTCTTGTGCCAATACAGATGGACATCTGTATAAGCTTATGGTCATTTTCCTGGGCAGACACCATCTGAAGATATATGCTTCCTTACATTTTTTATTGCTTGTTTACCTGCTGTGCTTGGTATGGACAGAAAAGTAGAACTAAGGGCTGTGGAAGCTACTGACTGATGACCTTGGTGGCATCTTCTGAACACAATGAATCCATCTTACACCAGAGATTAATCATGACAAAACTGAATGATGTAACAGCCATTTTAGATGGTAATCTATGTAAAGTAGTTAAGACAGTATTAATCACAGGCGTATTAGACTCGACTAATGTTTATGCAATTTTACCAGTGTCTGAATGCAAGATGTTTTTCAAGGCTGTGGAAGCCAAAATGTTTGGAGTGTCAGACTATAGAACACAACTAGAGAATACAAATCTTAACATGATCTAAAATATAGGATTGTCAAAAACTAAAAAAACAAAAATAAATCAGAGGAAATGTGTAGTAAACAGTTGCAGTGTCAAAATGTGGGCTAGAACATGAGATTTCTTTTGAGTATTCTGGTGGGTTGTGGTGGGATATCACTGAACTTGAGTATAGCTGCTTAGGCACAGAGTTGTGGACAAATGGAAAAAGTAGTTCCTCTAAGAAGCTAGAAATAAAAAAAAAAACAGGCAGTATGAGCAAGAATGAAGAAAGGATCAGATGTTTGCCGTCAAACCTGAGCCATAAGAGGAACAGCTAAGCAAATTGTTTTAGAAGCTGGTGGGGTTCACTAAGGATTTATGAATGATAAGCATTATATAAGGCCAGGAACAAAATTAAGGGATTCTTAAATATTTACAAAAATGTTCTAGGAACAGAAATTCAAAAGCACTGTAAAAGAATTACAGAACTAAAAACCAAGGAAGGTAGATGACATTCCACCACAGGCTATTCAGGAAGTACAGACAGGATTTGTTAGAAAAAGAACAGCAAAAGAAAACTGGTGGAGGCTGACAGAATTCAGAGAAAATGGAATGGGGAAAAGAAAGGGGTATAATCCTCTTAGACCTTCATAAATACTTTAACATAATAGGGTGGGGATTCCTATGGGAGAGATCCTAGAAAGGTGATAGAAGTCTTCAGCTCTGGAGGTAGGCCTTCCCATAGGAGATCATAAATCGAGACAAGTGGTGGTGGTGGGGAGACAAATTTATAAAATGAATGAGGGCAATGTAGAACTAGTCAGAGACAGAAAAAGTAGTACATTGGTATCAAACATGGAGAAATTGACAGAACAACAAAGCAGCAGAAATGTTGGGCCTACCCCAGGGTTATTCACTGTTAGGATCCAGGAACTATTGCATCATGTTAGGAAGCAGGTAACCTCAATGAGGAAAGTTGCAGTTTTTACTTTATGCAGATGCCTGTGTGCTACTCTCTGAGAAGGCAGTAGAGCCCCTGGCAAGAGTATTGACAGTGTTTGAGTGGAATGAAATGGAATCAGGACTGAGATGCAATAAGAATAATGTCTTTGTTAGACTGGAGTAAGGGAAAGAGGTGGGAGAAATGAGGGCACTGGAATACCCCAATCACCTCTGGATAAACATATGCTCCATAGTGGGGAGCTTACATGAGATGATCTTGACAGACAAGGCAAATGGCGGAGAAGATGGTTATTGGGTGTGGGGCACAGCAGAACTTTCACATAGTTATGAAGAATTAACACAATAACAAATGGTGCTGCCAATAATCCATCATGTACCAAAAGAACTACTACTACATCCAGGAAGAAAAAAGACAGCAGAACATACAAAAAAACTAAAATACTATGTGGAAAAGAAAAGGGAAGATTTATAGCAAAAAGAATGAATGAGGCTAAGTTGAAAGAAAAGAGGATGGAGAATGCAGCATTTCCCATGCATGTACTGATACTGACATGCAATATCATGATATGGAAAGACTTAGAAAGTAAAGGGAAAAAAAAAACAAAAACAAAAAACAAAAAAAAAACAGGAGAGATGGAGAATCTGCGATGATAGACAAAGTATATGAAAAGGATCTAAGTGACAACAACAAAAACCAGGATGCATGAGACGGGAAGAGAACTTTTAAAGATTGGTATGGGGTGAAGGTGAGCACGGGAAGTCAAGGCTTGCAAAAACACAAGGAGATCTGGAAAAACAGTGCATAAAAGCAGGATTAAGTGAGGGAAATATATGTTATAATAGCGTGCAAGACACAGTAGTGCCTGCCAAAATAACGCTGGAACTGTATGACTCTAAGGGAGACCCGGTTAAAGAGGGGTACTACACAAAAAGGAAAAGCAATACAAAGAAAACTTAGAAAGGCACTGTGGAAGAAATGGGATGTCATGGAAATACAAAGATATAAAGTGATATGAGGATTTGAGAGAAAAGAAAGAGGAATGAATAAATCACAAACATGCAGGAAAGATGGGAGTAAGTAGAAGGAAGGAAATCCATCAAAAGTGAAATTCTAGATGGTAGTAAAGGTGATACAGAAAGAAAAACAAATACACGGAGTAGGAAGATATCAAACACTAATCAGACTTTATAGAGAGTATCTTATGCCTACTCAGGCTAGAAATAAAGGGAAGGAAGAAAAGCGATGTATGTTGGAAATGCAGGAAGGAGGCAGCAGGAATTCTCTACTTGTTCTTGGATTGTGACTAGGCTCAGAAAGTAAAGGGTAGAAAAAGCATTAGTTATTGGTAAACAAAATGTTCCAAAAAGAGTAGAAAATCAATGGGAATTTTGTATGTGTGGAATGGAACAATTAATAAGATGATGGAAGGAAAAGAAACTAAGAGTGCAAAATATGCTGGCAATGGAAGTTAAAGATAGTATAGCCAAGAGATGGAAAAACAGACTGAAGGTCATCAGACACAAAATTCCTTACCTTTACAAGGAGAAACTAAAATCGATAAAAATGAATGGGGGGGGGGTAAATAATGAAAGAAAATGTAAAGAGGTGAAGCCCTGCTATGGAATCAAAGAAGATATTGATAGACCCAGGAGGACAAGGATAGTGGGGGTGGAAGAAATGGATACTACAGTGACCAGAGCAGTATATATAGAACAGATAAGCATTGGTGATATTAAGTGTGCCATACATGAGGATTGCACAAATAAGTAATGTGGTCTGATGAAAAGAAATGGAAAAAAAAATATTAGTGTCACACAATAGGATAAATTATCTTTAGTACAGGGCTTTTTGAGAACCTGACATGGAATACTGGGAGGGGCTACTGAATACTCTGTTGACAGACTACCAATTTCAGAATTCACCCTTTGTCAGAATCTGCAGCTGAATAATACAAAGTAACTATATCAGTATCTTTGAGACTTCAGAGTTCTATGGAAATTCTGTGAATTTTGAGTCTCAAACTTTGGCCAGATACTGGAGTACAAAAGAAACAATTGATTTTGGAAGTGCCAGCATCTAGTATACCACATAGATAAAACGATATTAAATGTGGATCTTGTTTAATTCAGTACATAAAATGTACCCTAGACATCAGCCAGGGTTGTTTTTCAGAAAATCATAAATACCCCTAAACATAACTGATAGAATTGCTGTGAAATCTGAATTGCCCTTTTTATGTTTGATAGCTTTGCATTAAAATGACTTTATTAATCTAATATTTTAGGTTTTGGTTAGTATAATATTATTTTAAAATAAAAATATTCTTGTAGAGTCAGCTTTAGAACAGATATAGCTTCTAAATGTAGAGTTATATTTAGCAGAACCACTTAGGTCAATATTTCTGAGATCCATGAAAGAAGCTTTAAGTCCAAGTCTTGTATGAGCGAGATGAATAACAAACACTGGAAAGTCAGAGGCAATGCTTTTCTGGATGATCCTATTCAATGGGGTAGCCTATTTGGACCTACAAAGCAGTGGCTTTAAGACAGGGGATATGCCAAGGGAAGACCTAAGGAAAGGGAGCAGATGCTTTCTAGGATGACTCTGGAAAATTGTTGTTTGCCAACAGTGAACTTCTATCAGTTGACATCACTGTGAAGGGGATTATGTTTGCCCCTAGGTTGCAGCAGCCTTGGAGTCAGTTATATTAAGTAGGCTACAGGGTGGTGCAGCCCTTTGCATAGCATGCATGTGCACTTATGTGTGTGGGGACCATTGCCAGCTACAAATTTATTGTATGTTTGTAAAACCGCCAATTCTATATTGAACAAATATATAACCACAATCCAAGAAAAATGCCAGTGATTACCTTCAGTATTTTATTAAAACACACATTCAGCAGCAAAAAGTCCAATAGGTAAAACTTCAGCAAATTTCTCTGCATTGTAGTAAAAACTATAATCCAGATAAAACAGACACCAATATATATACACATTTATTGTAGTTGTCTTGCATTACAAAGTAGAATGAGTGGACATAGGGCATCAACGGAAGTGGCACAATGGCTGCCAGGAGCAGACAAGAGAGAAACATATAAAAAAATGTCTCAAGTCACCTAGATTCCAAAAAACGTATTCAAACCACTTGCAAGGAATCAGCATCACTTTGTGTAAGTAACTATTATTATTCCTGTGTAACATCCAGGAAAGCAGCTAAAGTATGTATTATGAGTTAAATGCATTAATTTCAGGGCAGAAAACTATAAACCATGTTTTCACATTAAGTCCTAGGGATGTAAGGAAAGTAGCTCCTAAATTTAATATTCAGAAACCTTATCTCCTATGTCAGTATCACATTTTGAGGTACAGCAGTCATGTTTGCTGTGGTTTCACGTCATCTGACTATATTACCAATGGACACACATTTTCAAAAGAACCTTAGCATAAGACACCATATTTTGCCTCTTTCTGCCCTTTTAACAGGTTTACATTCTGTAAAACACCTTTCAGTTATAGATGTTCATAGAAAGCTACTTAACAGCACATTTTCAAAGCTACCTAAAATACATGCATGACTAAACATATCTAAGCTTTACTAGATGCTCTTGAAGTTAAAGACCAGTTTGTGGAAATATTTCATAATGTCAGTAGTGGGAAACCACATCAGATTATTTTCCTTTTGTGAGTTAAACACTGCTATGTATTTTTGCTGGGGTAGCAATGTCCAGTATAAACAACCTACAATACTGGTAAATGTAGTGTTTCATATCCATAACCTATACCCATGGAAGGAACCAAACCACCATTGTATCATTTCAAAACCCAACACCAGTACAGTATAATATCAGATGCATCATTTGCTCCACTGCATTTAAGCTTCTAGTGTTTGAATAAAGCACATTCGTATCTGACATTTCAAAATCCCTTTACGGTTGACTAATTTCATAAAATAAATCACTCGCATCCTTGACTTCTGTTCTTCTTGCTCACCTAACATCTGTTTCATGCAGTACAATTTTAATTTAATTTTCTACAACATACAACCCAAACTCCTAAGTTTTTCACCTCATGTCCCTCAATCACTAAACATGAACTTGCATTTGCTGAATATTTTAAGCATTAATAAATCTGATAAAACTAGGGAATTCTGCGGATCAACACTGATTCATATATTGTTTTTCTTTACTTTGTATTTTATTGTTTTGAATGCAATGTGATATACACATTTAATATTTTATCTCTGCCTCACTGCTTGGTTGCATTTCTGCACCGTGACTAAAAATGTTCCAAAAAGGTAATACCACACACTGGTTACCAAAGGCGATCATAAAACAGCAGAATAAGAAGCTATTTCTAAGAAAATAAAAAAATTAAAGAATATCATGTAAATACTGCTAAAGCTTTAATGGACTGAAACAGTTTTCAATTTACTGATAAGTATTTACTGATATTCATCAGCTAGATGGGGGAAGGTTAGCAAAAAACACAACTCAAATAACCGAAAGAAAATATTAAAGTGTGGAGTGGGTTGAAAACATGTTTCCAGAGATTAAAGCTTGAGTTTAATGTCACATTTAATAGGCTACACTTCTGTTAAAATAACTGTTCTTCTATGCTTGTAGATGAATGGTGAGTATTACACATTGGAGAAATAAGGCAAAAATATGTTATTAGTTTGGCTGGAAATGCTATCTCTGACAAGTTCAAATCTTTCTTGAGTTTATAAGTTGTCTTTGGCTAAAGGAGCATTTCTGCTAAATGAACACTTGAAGAAGCTCTTGACATTGAGTACCCCCACAAGGATGCCATTAAATAATTATTTCCCAACTACCTTGTTTACATGTCTGCATTTTATTTAGAAGTAATTTATTTAAATACAAACTCATTTATTTAAATCCCATCAGGCTGTTTTTTTTTAAATTGTCCTTAAAATGTTTGTCTCTACTGTTTTGAATGTTTGACAAAGTTCAGCAGTTAATAATGCAGCTAAGACAGATGAATTTGTTTTTCTTGTATCACAAATATTTATTTCCTGTAATAGCCAGTTATTTATAAAGCTGTCTTAATAGCTGGCTCTCATTTTGCTCAGAATAATTTTAAGAGTAAATGCCAGAGTTCATGTCCCAGAACATCAGTGCCTTGCAGCAAAAGGGCAGGGTGCTATCCATGACAGTATAGCCTCAACATATACAGTGATCAAGTGGGGCCAGGATTCTGTCACTGTCCAAGGAGCACCATGTAACAAGATAAACATGATTAAAAGAGGCAATATGAAATGTTATCAACTGAGTACAATTGAGTCCTTTTATTTCTTAGGCTATTGTAAATTGGTTCCAAAAATACGTTTGAATATATCAAAGCTTTAGAAGATTAATGAAATATATTACTATTGCTGGTGACAGCTACATTTGGTTTTAGATAATAGCCTTATGGTAGTTGTGTGGATAGGCATCATTTCTCCTAAAACATCATGCAACACATGCCTGATCATATCTTTGGTTGCACTTTTAGACAAACAGCAGAATTATGCTCCCTGGCATACGTATACTACAGATGTCACTAATTTGGGGTAAAGCATTTACTAGTATGACATTGGCTTGTCAAGAATTTCTCAGGCGTTATTCAGCTAAAATGCAACACATCTATACTGAGATTTGTTTCAGCACCTGTTCTCAGTAGAAAGAACAAAGCTGATAAGTAATTGTCCATCAATGTGTAAAATTTTTATTGTTGCATAAGCTTTCATCTTGCCTTTTAACACAGCTATAAGACATACTGTCACATTGGTATAGTCATCCACCAAATAAAATAATGACATTTGTATCCATAAGTGGGATTCTATAGATTTAGGATCTTGGACATATGATTCATTGACAGTTTCCTAGTTAGAAGATTTAGCCAAAAATGCATCCAAATATTCACTCAAAAAAAACTTTTGATGTTTTTTCCTGTTAGGAGCTCCCCCACCCCCAACATCCACCCACATAGGGGGCTACACTCTTTGCCTTCCAAAGCATGCTTTTTAATTTATTTAACCCCTCTGCCTCACTAAACCTCAAGCCTTGCCTAACAGACTTGTTCGCATTTATTCCTTACTGGCAGGGATACCCAAGATCAGCTAGATGGACAGCCATCCAGAGGGGCCATCATTTAGATATCTGTTGAGGACCTCATGATCTTTCCAGCTAGCCAGCTATTTTGAATATATTCCCTAACTCTTCCCCGGGGAGGCATGAGCTACTATCACTGAGGGGACTCACAATATCTTTCCAGTGTGAGTGTATACAGTCGTGTAATTGTTATGCATGTTAAACACCAGGAGGTAACCTGGTGAACCGTATGTCCATCCCAGAATGCATATAGCACGAACAGTCCTCTCCTGAGAGATTGAGCTGCACATGTCCTACTCTGCCCTGCCCACCACCCAGACTAGGTCTGCTCATCATCTCCTGCAAGTGCTGCGAAGCATCTGAGCTATTGGTCAAACACAGGCTGCATAGGCTACCATTAAGGCTTTATTTCTTTAGATCACCAGTTCTGGCTACACATATTATTCACTCCTGTGTCATTACACCTCAGAGTATGGAAAAAACCTCTCTTACAGAGACTCCAGTCCTCTGTCAATTTTTTGGGCTGATTCACCAAATTCGTAATTTTGGTATACTGCATTTGATCACATGTTGTACTTATATAATTATGCTTACCTCCAGCCTTTTGACCATTCCCAAGTTTAGTAGGTCCCAGTGAGCTGTTGTTGTCAATAGGCGGTGAGGTTAAAGAGCTGCAGAGGGAAACTAGTAGAAAACAAAGCTGTTATGAACATGAACATCTGTCAGATAACAGTAAAAAAGCATGAAACGTAGAAAGGTATACAAGCAGTGACTTACATAGCAGGAATTCTGCAGGCAAGTCACAGATAAGCCTAAAACTGCCCTCCAGGGAAGAGAGACATAAGTCAAAAAACTAACTGAAAGACATGCAGTTTCAGAGATAGCATGGAGGGGTGTTGCTCAGCCAGTAACATGTTTAGAAGTTGACAGTTAAACAATGACACTTGTACTGTGGTCACTGTTTAACAAGTCATATACCCTTTGACAAACAATGCATGATTGCATTGATTTCAAGTGGGAAAAACTTTGAAGTTAAACACTTTGTTAAATATGTTCTATGAAACAGAGTGTCAGGAAAGATCCAAGTTAATGCTAATGTGCATTTCAAAGGAAAGTACAGTGGAAGAGAAATTTGCCTGCCTCAACATCAGAGATCAGACAGCAGGTGAAGTTATGATGTGACAGAGAAAGGCAAGACAGTAACAGTTGGAAGATGTAGGATTCAAGCCTCCCTTATGGAAGCATTTTTAAGGCTTACAGAATTATGGTGCTTTTGAGGATCCTGGAAGGAAGAGAAAGAACATGTGCAGTGTTGTTAACATTAGCACTAGATGTGATAGTCTGAATCAGCTATAGTTGGTCCAGCCTCCCAAAAGCAATGCCTGAAGTACCCCAGCTTGCCCTTTCACCTTTCCCTAGAAGTGTACTGTGATGTGAGAAATGCTGCATGATTCACAGACATTGCAACATTGTGTCAGAAATAGATATACATTTACAACTTAAAGATTTCAAAATAGGAGTAAAACCTCCTTTCTGAAAAACAATGCACATTCCCAACGTATTTACAGTATAATGGGTTTTATCTTTCTGTAAGAAAGGGCACCTAATGCTTCAGATGGATTTTGGACATCACAAAAAAAGGCCTGAAAAATGCACACACACATATGTGTGTGTGTGTGTGTGTGTGTGTGTGTGTGTGTGTGTGTGTGTGTGTGTGTATGAAATAACTGTACATATGTATGCATGTATGTTTCTAATTACATTGTTTTCCGTTCTTGCATCATGTCCTGCAAGTGTAGAAACATTTGAGTTAAATACTGCACCAGAAAAGACACAATTGCTGCTATTTCTGTTTACCCCACTGAAAATTAAAGTGAAAACGTGTGTGTGTGTGTGTGTGTGTGTGTGTGTGTGTGTGTGTGTGTGTGTGTGTGTGTGTGTGTGCACGTACATGTGTGCAAAGTGTTTTGCTAGCAATGGAGAAACTCAGACTGTGGTGAAGACCAACACAAACCTGGGCCTTCCTACAGTGTCTCTTGAGGAGAGGAGAGAGCCTGCTGACAACCATTTTCCAGTTTCCATGAACAGTCAGTCTGTCTTTACACTGATCACACCAAAGGCAACTCCCACCACTAACAAAACTCTTTAAATTGGTAAACCTGAAGCCTACCTTGTTCTTTTTGAAAGACCCCCCTGCCATTTCCTGCACCATTTTGTGTTGGGAATTTATATATAATGTACTCAATTATTTTTCAAATTTATGATGATATCCTACTTTACATAATGAAAAACAGTAAAACTGAAATGCTTAAACTGAAAAGCTGAAAGGAAAACTCCACACCAAAATGTAGCTAACCTTATCCCAAGGCGCACGTTTTCCTAGTATTATTACCTAAATATAGTTTCTTCATTCTATTTGTTTCTGTACCACAGATAATGAAAATCTCATACTTTTATTTTTAAGTGTTTCTAGTGCTCATGCCTGCTTTTTGTTATGCTATGAATTAGACAGAATGCATTTATGGCCTTACCCAGGAATGTTATCTGGCATTATTGTGAGCCCTATCCAGAAGTGGCTGTCATTCAGGCAGCCATTGGGGTGATTTATACACTTACCATTATCCTGGTAATGAGGACATTTGTAATGACCTGGCCCTCCCCATGGTATTGTGTGACTCGCTTCACCAAGTAGGCCCAAAATGCCATCCCACATGTGGGTGAAAGCTTGTGTTAAAAGCTACCACCAGGTGATGGCAGGGTAAGCCTAATGCCCAACTTCAGGCCACATATTTATAACTCCTCCCTCTCCTGTATGGGATCATGGTAGTGTGGGCTGTCTCCTCCCACTCTTTATGGCTAGGATCAGCACACCTATCCCTCAATAAGTTCCATCAGGCACTTGAGCCACTATTCAAACTATATAACTGGAGCAGACTTGGCCCCTCTCCTTTATCCTATTCAAATTTCATTTCATTTTAGAAAGGAGTTCTCAGCCTGCATGATTCAAGCTAGACAGCATACTCATTGTGCATTTCACTGTTGATCTCCAGCTACAATTTTACATCCTGATTTATGCATCTTGCCAAGGCCAGTAAAGAGCTTAAAATCAACGACTCAGTTGTTGGAGAAATGATTATGAAAGGCAAGTTATAGTTCAACACTACATAAACCCACTGGTAAGTATTCTCATCTGCTTTGTAAATTGCAGCATTCATACATACAACTGCAGAAAATTACGGATATAAATAAGCAGCTTTCATTTGCTTGACTAGCTAAAAGAAGCATGCATCAGTCACAGATGAATAGGAGGAGTTGCTAGACTGAGCTCACTACTTTCATAACTTAGAACTAAGTATGAGTGAGAAGGGGGCTGGAATTTTCTTAAGGCCCATCACTTTAGACACTGAACAAAATCCAACTATTGGTTAGTTTTGCATTAATGAAAATGTACATGAGTATAAAACTCCAACATCTTAAGAGTTAACATAGGTAATAATAATTCAGTTAAAACAAAATAATTGGTTGGTTGTTCTTTGGAAGAAAGAAGCAGGCACATGATATGGGAGAGGGAGTGTGGCACACTAAGACTCTTTTGGGGGTGATAGCTTGCAACAGGCACATACACAGGAATGCACATTTGCATAAGGGGAACACATTATGACCTTCACTTTGATGTTCGTCACATGCCCCCATCCCTTTCTGGATAAGAGGTAGGGGCTAGTATACTAAAGCATCATCATTGCTGCGATGGTGGCGAGAGTAAAACATTTATTGAAGCCTGAATCATGGCACCCTGGATGGCTCTCACCCTAGTGGATTTGGGTTGTTCACAAACACTGAGGAATGAATAGGTTCAGATCTGACTGAGGGAGGATTGATGATTGGCACATGGGGGTAGGGCAAAAAGTTTCCAGAAAAAAAAAGACACAGCTTACAGATACTTAGAAGTCAGTGATTCACAACATTAGTCACTATATCTAAACACAGAAGATGTTTGATATAGGACGAGAGCTTACATTGTGAAATGGTGATGAAGAATATCATCACTATTGTGTTTCTATGGAAGAAATTGTTACAGGGATTAAGATGCATTAATACTGACAAATATATTTGTTAATATCTTCACACTTGCCGATTTCAGCATGATGTTTTCATTTAAATAAAAATGTCAGCTCTACATTGAGCCTATCAGGGTCAATGAACAGGACCCTAAAAACAAGTATCACTTTTATTCATTAAGTGTCTATGTTGGGGAGGATACGTTGCAAAATATAATAATTTGTTTCTGGTTATGAATAGTGAGCAAAGTTGTGATTTTTAGGAGAGTAAAAATGAGGTTTGAGCACAAACCAATTTGTAATTTTTATGGGATATTTTCAATGTTGAGGGTAAGTGAGTAAAAGGAGGGGGGATAGGCAGGGGTTGGTGAAGGGATTAAGAAAGGATTGCAAGTTTAGTATGACCTAAGAATTGGCAAGGAAGGGGTTAATTTAGTGAGGGAAGGAGGGAGGAAGTGAGGTTGGAGTTGGGTTGAGCTTACAGTAGTTTTATATGTGGGCAGTTGGTTTAGCCAGCACATTCTGGCGTGATTTTGTTAAGGCAAGGTTACAGCTGAGATGACCTGTAGGTAATGCTGGAGAACAGGTAGGCTTCAGGTTAATGGTGGTTGCTGGTTTTATAGTACAGAGGGTTTGTATTTGGGTTTTTTTTTGTTAAGGTGTTTCAGTGATTTAAGTAAATAACTATTGTTTAGAGCTGAGGATAAGAACAGGCTGGTAGTGTCGGGTGGCGATAGCTCAAATGACAGGGAGCCCGTCAGGCCCACTGGATGAGTTATCAGGGTCACTTTATTCATATAGGTATGCCTGTCTATGTGTTGAGTGATAAACCAATAAGGGTTTCATTAAATTGCTGGTGGTGGTTTCAGGTTAGTCGAGGGTAAGCTTTTCCTTGTAGAGAGTCATTTTTGTGTTTGTAATGGTGATCTGGTTGTTCCGCTGCATGTCGGTATGACTGCTTATAGTTTGGGGATAAGTTCCCACCAGTGGGGTTTTCAGATGACTTGTTAGTGTTTTCGGCTGCCTTTGGAGATTTTGCCCATTCCCTCACTGGTGGTGGTGCAATGTGGATCATGGAGTATTGTCATCCAGTAAATGGTCCTGTGGTGGCTTTAACTTACAGTCTAGCTGAAGGAGTGTTGGTTCACTGGCTTTAGGGCAGCCATTTATTGCTGTGCATGCACAGTTCCTCCTGGTGCGGTTGGCCATTAAGGATTGGCTCTGTACTTTGTAGCTGTCTGGGGCTTCCAGCAGCTATAAATAAATAAATAAATAAAACAAACAAAAAAAAAAAAACAAATTATTGGTAGTGGTACAGTGGATTAAGGCTCTTCCAGGTTTCAGCGGTCATGGTCTTTACTGGGTTTCTCTTAGCTGCAAGTCCAGGGTTGTTTCAGAATGCAGCGGATGCCTTGGATTGCACATGCATATAGGTATGCACTTAATTTTGTATCTGGTGTTGTGCAATATTGGGGGGTCACTAACATTGATGGTTGCAGTAATGTTGGTGCATTATTGGTTATTAATTTATTGGCTGGGGGTTGGTTCTTGAGACAGAAGATGGTGTGGGGATGATCAGCCCTTGTTTGAAGCTAAGCTACTGTACCTCTCAACTCTGCAGATTTTTGGAGAATGGATCTTTGGTTATATGTGGTCTGTTCTTATTACTTTGTGGTTTCCTGCGAGATTGTTGCTACATTATTCAGGGTAACTCAAGAGGAGGCAGTGGCAGTTGGAGTGTGGAGGATTGGGTTGCAATGACCAGGAGGTTGGTGGAGGAGTCCTGGGTAGCATCTACCAGGAGTCTGGTCAGAAGAACTGTTGCTGAAATATTTAGTTCAGGCATGTGTACAGGGTAGGGCAGTGCAGTCTGTTAAGGTGGACTTGAATGCAATCAGCATATTTGCTTGTATGGCAAGGTTGCATGATTTCACTAAATCCTGGACAGTTGGGTATATGTTGAAAGGATGGAGTAGAGTGGATGGCTTGAGTAAGGATAAGTGTTGACGGTGGCAAGGCAATTTTGAGTTTTATTACAGGGCCTAGCTCTGGTGAGTGGGGATTCAGTTTGATTATGTTTTATGGATGTATTTTGGGGCTTTTAGAATGTCTGAGCTGTTGGGGTCTTTGATTTAGGAGGATGTCATGATACTGCCTGGGGGCAGTACACATTTGTTTGTGGAAATCTAAAATGGATCAGGTGGGGAGGGGCATACAGATAGTTTTAGGGAAAGATAGGTGCGAGCGGATGTGTCCAGTGACTTCTAGAAGATTTGTGGTATATCATAAGGGGAGTTCACACGATCTGGTTTTCTGATCTGAGGGAGCGAAGGTGATAACGGGATGGCACTTGACAATGATAATGAAAAGGGTGCCCCCCTGTATGGGTTTTGGGCGTGAGAGGTTTTCAACCTATTCTTTTTGGGTGGGTAGGGCCTCAGATTTAGCAAAAGAAGGTAGTTCAATTGTGGTCATTAAGAGGGTGAGGTGCTGCTCTGTGAATGCCTTTTTGTCTTACATTTGATAGTGAATATTGAAACGGACTGGAATAATGTTGATTCAACAACTTCAGCAAAGAAATTATTTACAATGTATGTTCTGGAACAATTGCTTTAGATTGCAAAAAAAAAAAAATACCAAGGAATGAAACATAATAGACATTGTTTGTGTTCCTAACGTAATTACTGTTACTTCAAATCAAGTTTTTTGTTTGAGTGTAAAAAATAAAAAAAAATGTTTAACATCAGGACCTAGGCATACAACATCAAGGAGTTATATTCCCATAAGAACAAGATACCTGATTAAGGTGAAAAACAAGAAATATAATAAATGGAACAGAGGTCAAACTACAACTTTGAAAACTGAAATAAACAAGGTGGACAAACAAATTAAGCATAGTGTGAGACAAGATCAGAAAAAATTGAAAGAGAATTTATATAAAGATATTGAGCATAATAGGAAACCTTTTTATAAATACAAGATATGTGGAAGGAGTAAAGACATACAAACTGATAAACTGTGTAGATTCTAAAATTTATTCTCAGACACAACAGATTATGATATATTTATAAAATCTTGTCCAAAAGAGTCTGGCTCCACAAATTAGGTGATAATTCATTCTAGTGACATCCAGGTAACCTCAGATACTGGAATCACTTTAGATTATATTGGAAAAGAACTGTGCAAACTGCATCCAAACAAAGCACATGGCAGAGACAGAATTAGTAATAATGACCTGAGAACACTTCAGCAAGAACTTACAGCACCATTATATCTATTTACTAGGCCATATAAATATGGGGAGATTTCTCAAGATTGGAGACATGCACTTATTAAACTTGTCTTTAAGGAAAAGTGGAGTAGGACAGACCCAGAGTCATAAAGACCCTTTAGTCTACTTTCATGTTATGGAAAAGTAATGGAGAAGGTAATATTATGTAAGTTATTGTCAGAATTGGATAGGTTGGGACTTGAAACCATATATCAGCATGCATATGTTGAAAATAGATATATTACCTCCTGTAACATGATGTTCTATAACAATTTAATAACAGCTATGAATGGAAAATTGTGCTGTGATGTAACTTATATAGATTTAACTTCAGCATTTGATAGGGTCATACACAAAACACTGATTAATAAGTATTGATGTACTCTTGACAAGATGGATAGCTGAATGGCTTACAGATATGACATGGCAAGTATCATACTCAAATCAGGGTGACCCACAGGGCTCTGTTCTAGGCCCTTACTTGTTTAGACTATATCTTTCAGACCTAACTTTTTCTTCAGAGGTTTCTGCAGTCTTTATGCAGATAACCTGTAATTGGGTAAACTGATTATGGGTGTTACAGATAAGGCATGTCTGCAAAAGGACTTGACTAAATTGACCATTTGGCTACAGGAGAACAATATACTGACAAATACATCAAAAACTAAGCATATGAGATTTGGCCGACAAATTGAAAGGTGAATATTTAATACAGCACACAGTGATTGAAACTGTAGATTCATTTAAGGACCTGGGTATGTATTTAGATCCAGCTTTGAGTTTTTCTAATCATATCAACTAATTGGTCAATGATAGTTATAGAACTTTAGGTTGTATAAAAAGATTTATAATGTCTAGGAAATCAAAAAATGATGAATTTGTTGTTTATTAGTTACATTAGATCCAAATTTGAGTATGGAATAACAATATTAAAAACTTATAAGAAAACAAGCATGAGTAAACTGGAATGAGTGCAGTGGAAATATATCAATAGCATCCATGGATGTGAAAATGTAAGTTATTATGAAAGACTAAAATGTCTGAACTCGTATAGCATCTCTTTTAGATATCTAAGAGGAGATCTTATTCAGGTATACAGGACATTTAGAGACAACTAGCTTGGGGAATGTTTGTGGTTATCAAAAAGTAGTAGGGAACCATCAGACAACCTATGTAGAAGATTCTGTAGGAATGAGAAGTGTACTAATTGGTTCTCTGACAGAGTAGCTGATGCATGGAACAGACTACCAAATTACATTAAAGCAAGCAATAGTTTAGATATTTTTAAGAACAGCCTGCACACTTATTATGGGAACAAGTGTTTTGGTATATTGGCAGGCTAGAAGGGCATTAATGCCAGTGCTTAAAATATTTGTATGTATGTAAGTTAGTTGCGCTTGAATATGGACAAGAATAAACATTGTTTTATGTGGATGGGGAGTCTGTTCTACACCAGCTGTATTCTTTTTGAGAAATACCTGTCCCTCCAAACCATTCTGCTGATGCTGCAGAAGAGGCTTAGATCTCTAGACAAAGTATTTCTGATGCCATTTGACTTGCTGATGTACAGTAAATCCATCAGTAATGAGTCAGAGGATGCCTTGTAAGCCAAACATAGGTCACCTCTTAGCAGTCTGTAGAATAAGAGAGTGCAGTGACAGGGCTTTAAGTTGACAGATGTAGGACATATTGTCAAGGCCTTGTATCCTTCTAGATACATTCATTCCTCCAATTGTTGAATTTCTCACTCTGTTTCTAACTTATGTAATGGATCTTTTCTACTCAGGTCTCTACTGAAAAAGGGCATGCTGCCCAGTCAGACTAATTTGGTTAACAAATGTCAAATAAATTAATTAATAAATAAATAAGTATCTCTGTGGGCATCCGGGTTCCTATTAGATTGTTGAAACTCCATTTACGCGAATACGAAATCATCGCCACGTATTGCGCGAAATACATAATCATCGAATGTGCAAAACCACAAAAATCGAAATGTTGAAGTGTTTTGGTTGGCCCATCTGTGGTATAGCTCCATAAGGTAAGTGTGTGATGGTTACGGACTTCAGGGTTAGGGTGCGGGTTAAGGTAAGTGTATAGATAGGTAATGTGTGTAAGATTTAGTGTAGTGTTAGAAGTAGGGTTTTGTTAAATGTATTTATGTGTATTATGTATTTTGTTTGGGTATATCTCCATAGGGGAAGTGTGCGGTAGTTACGGACCTTAGGGTTAGGGAGGGGTTAAGTATAGTGCATACATAGTTGTATATGTGGGGTAGGGTTAGAAGTTGAGTTTTGGTGCTTTACTTTAGGGTTAGGAGTAGGGTTTGGTTAATATATCTATGTGGTTTATTTATTTTGTTTGGGTAGGTAGTATGTAGTGAGTGGTGGGGTTGGCCAACTATGAACATTCGATATTTTAAATTTCGTGGTTTAGTGTGTTCGGTATTTTCGCAGTTCGAGTAATACGTGTCACTGTTTTGGTATTCGATGTAATGGCTTTTCGTTCATTTAATATAGACTCAGGCATTCCAGTTGTTGCATGTATCTGGACAGTAACATGCCAAAGGGGGCATTATAATTCAATGACTGGCCTAATGAGAACTGAGTAAAGGGGGACAATGACATTCCTAGATCTAGACCCAATCCCATTATTTATAAGTAGTGCGATATAGAAGGACTTTTTTTAAAACAATATACACATGTTGGTCGAAAGTTAGGTTTATAAGCTGCTCATAGCTTTCACAACAGAAACAATAAACACTTTTAGCAATGATGCATGTAGAAGCACTACAATTAAAGGAATTATGAGTATGAACACTGGAGGCATTCTGACTGATCCTAAAGATGCTTTAACAGCACTGCTTACTTAGACTGAGAATTTACTATCCAAACAGATGAAGTACATCCGTAACAAGAAGTATCAATTATGTTACATGAACAATTAAAAATGCAGTTCAACAGTGGAGCAAAAAAATAAGAGTGACTGTATACACAGCTGAGTCTATATCATGAATGAATCCCATTTACAATGCCATAAAAGCCAGACAGAAACCTACATATGTACATAGACCCTAGACATTTAAACAAAGCAGGAAATCTTTATCAGTTGCCACTGAGGAAGACTGCCAGCAAGTTGTTAGTCACAAGTATGAAGATCAAGTTATAAATTCAGGATTTTGGCAAATAAAATCGGATGATAATCTAAAATCATGTACTTATAATAAACTACATGATTAAGTGACAGATATTTGAAAAATGAGAAGGAATTTTTACTACCTAGACAATATGTTATGCAGTTCTACTTGATGAGAACATATTGACCTTTTGCAAATAGGACTGATCAGGGAAAAAAATGAACTTTGAAAGTGAGAAATTTGTTGCATATGTATTGACCAATAATGGGCTAAAGGTAAATCAAACAAAAACTGCAGTCATTTGGAAAGATCTCATTTCTGGAATCTCTAAGACATTGAAAAGACTGTAGTAGAGTATTACCTGTTTAGCAAATTTAATCACAAAATATCAGACCTTATTTTCTTATTTTTTATGAAATCATGCACTGCGCAAGTGTGAATAAATGCATATGAACAAGCTAATATTCTTAAAAGGTAACACAAGTTCTAGTTCTGAAGTACAACATTGTAATGAGACCACATACAGAGCTGGTAAATACTACAGATGTTGGAATTGATGCTGTGTTACTACAGGAAAGTTTCTACAGAGAAATAAACCACCTTACAAGCCATAGTAGATTCTGTAATTATAGTTACCTTCAGTCAGACAATTCTCTATCCACTGCCTCTTCTATGACTGCATATCTCTTCTGACTACTCAGTCTCCCATATCTTATAGTGCTGTTTGGTTCTGCTCCACTGTATACTTCTAGACAACTCTCCAACTCACAAACAAGCTACCAAACCAAACCACCCATATGATCAACCTGGGGTTGGTGGAGTCTATCCAAAATTACTTTGGACTTATGACATTTTCCTACCTATGCATTTCATTCACTGTTAGACATGTCCATCCACACAGAAACCCATTACCCTATACCTCTTCTTAATATATCCATTAACTGTCCCCCGACATGCATCCTAACTCAGTCCTTCCTTTACTTCAGTAAAATTCTTGAAAAAGTATTCATCTGTCAACTGACATAACATCTAAACAGTTAACAACTCTTTCGTATGCTCACAACACAACTTCAGGATAGGTTAAAATGCAACTACAGCCCTGATTTCTCTCACTAGTTCATCTTCACCAACATGAAAAATAGAGCACTTAGAGGAGTGGTTGTCACTGGTCCTAAGTAAAGCTTTTGAGTCTGATTCTCTTCCTCTCTAACTTTATGACCCAAAGGCTCATGACCTTGACAGGCAGGCACTAAATCTGACCCAATTTAATGAATACAGACAACTGTAATACATGTCAATAGGTTAGTCTAAACATTTGCTTCTAATGATGGGTATGTCGCAAGAGTCTGTACTTGGACTTCTTTCCCTGTTTTATAAATGTCAGTCTCATTCAAATACCTTTTAATGTCATACTCTGCTATGCAGATGATATGTTATTACATAGGTCAGTTTTCTTCCCTGATGACTACTGCTTGGTTATCAAATATATCTCTCATTCTAAATCAGGAGAACATTTAAGTGATGTTTTCAGTACCCCTGCCAGACAAAGTCTGGTTTCGTCTGAATAATCAGTTCTCTTATCCTCCAATACCTTCTGGAAATTCTTTACTGCTTCAAGTAAGTACATATACAAGAGTATATTTCTTTGAGGACAAGTATCCATCTTTTTTTAAGAAAGGAAGTTGGGGGGGTAGTATGAAAAAGGAGTGGGTAAGAAGGAGTATATATAGAAAGATGGAAGCAGCAGCAGACACACAAAGTGAATACAGAGATTGACAGGTGAGGTAGTGAAACAATGGAGAGATTGCCAAGTAAGCTCAGAGGAGAAACCTACCCAGACTTCAGCCAGTTATCTTTATGGCTAACATCATAAATGTGCTCCACCTCTGGCAGTCCAATGGTCAAGGCCTTCCAGCTGTGAAACTGTACAAGCTACAAGTGGAGAAGGTGCTCCAGAGTACCAGTGCAGACACTTGAGCCACCAGTCCATCTTGGTCTTCACCAGCAGCTGCACCATGTGCCAGAGGACCCAAGTGGTGCCCTTCACACCACTCTAAGATAAGTGGCTGCATATTTCACCAGTGATTCCTCCAGTTTGCCTTCTGCAATGTGACCATCATTCTGTACAGATGCCAGTTTGGAGACAACTGTTCAGCCATTGGATGGCATGGTGATGTCAACTCACTTGTTTCTAAACCAGGGATGTTCCTGCAAAATAAGAAAATAAATGAAAAAAGGCAACACAGAGCAAAGTAACACCAACAAAAGGGAAAACATGAAAAATTACAAAAAATATTATAACTGTAATGATGTGAGGTATTGCCAGCTACGCCAGAAGAGGTAGGGCAGTGGATGTGTAACATATGTTAGCATAGCTAGCTGGAGTTTTGTAAAGAATTATATGTCATTTGTATATCAAATTGATTTGTACAGATGCTTGTGTTGAAATTGTATTTGTAAAGCTGCTTGGGTGATATAATCCTGATACGAGTGGGATTTTTTGCGGTTAGTGCAGTGGATAAAATTGTAAGTTGGAGTGCTAATGGTGTAGGGTTTGGTTCTGCACTAAGCCGTACAACATGTAACTAAGCAGTTGTAAAGGTATCTTTCTTTTTTGATTTTTTCCATTTGTTTTTAATTATATTGATTTGTTGTTCTGTTTAAAGTCATAGTTTACTAAACTGTACAATATATAACTGAATGGTTGTTGTGACATCCCTGCTCTGGGCAAGTAATCAAGGAGCCTGAATCCTCACTACTGACAGCAGTGAGGGACATTCACCTGGAACAAAAATGGATTCACAAAGTAGTTTCAGATGCAGCTCTCTGCACCAAGCATGATTTTCTGATTTTCACACACACACACACACACACACACACACACACACACACACACACACACACACACACACACACACACACACACACACACACTACACACACACACCTGGGAAGGGCTGGCACAGATTTATCAGCTATGCCCAGACTATAATGTAGTTCAACTGCCACCAGAACACTCCAAAGCCAGCTACTCTAAAGCTTTTACAAGGGTACCCAATTATACTGAGTAAAATTACTACTAATACAAAAGGTATTGTCTGACCAATGCAGCAAGGCTTTCAGGAGTGGTCACAGTGTCACCAAATAAATATAAGTACTCTGAAAGGTTAAAATATTCTCTAAAGGTCCAGCCACAATAAAAAGTTTAAATATATTTAATGTTGCTGTATCTTTCGGTTTTTCCTTGTTAGGGGTCGCCACAGCAGAACTCCGGTCCACTAATGATTGGCAGTAGATTTTTACGTACCGAGTTGCCAGCCCTGATGCACAACCTTCAACGAAGGTATGCCCATTCACGCATGTCTCCACACAGAAGATGCTTTAGCTGAGAAACGAACCGGACAACGTCTTACTGTGAGGTGACAATGCTACCGCAGCACCACCACAGCAGTTTTAAATATATTTAATAATGAATAATAAAAGAACATGAAAATACTAAATCTCTGTTAACAACAAACACCAGAGTTTAAGTCACAGGAAATATTAAAAATAAGACAGATTGATAGAAGCACACAGATACAGAAAAATATTTAACTAATCTCGCTATCTTTTCCTGTCTGACATAAAGAATTTTTATTCCCTGGTTACTTACTAAAGCAAGGCAAAATGAAGTGGATGAGTGAACCTTCTTTGTCAGGTTTCAAAAACAGAATGCCCAGAGACGTCTGTGTCATCTAGTATTAAACATCATTTCAGTGCTGGATTACAGAACAACATCACATACTTTATTATTATGTTTGTTCATAGGTTAGTACTAGGCTAACTGCCAGATTGACTAAAAAAAATGGCCCAAACTTCACCAAACCAGTAAAAAAATTAAAAAATTAACTGGACTTCAACATGAATAAAATACTATTATTTTTATTAGTTAAACACATCACATAAGCACTTTCATCTCACATGGAGACTTCTTCAGATAAAATACTCACATTCATCATCTTATTTATAAACTAGCTGAAGTTCATTAACCAATCATGAAATGCTAGTAATTAAAACAATTTATGATCATTAGTGAGGATTCAGGCTCCTTGATTACTTGCCCAGAGCAGGGATGTCGCAACAACCATTCAGTTATATATTGCACAGTTTAGTAAACTATGACTTTAAACAGAACAACAAATCAATATAATTAAAAACAAATGGAAAACATCAAAAAAGAAAGATACCTTTACAACTGCTTAGTTACATGTTGTATGGCTTAGTGCAGCGCAAACAAATAACCGATCCTCTTAAAAAAGATGCACAGAATTAAGAGAAATGCATTGCAATTGCTGGGATACATCCTGAAATTTGAGACAAGAATTTATCATTAACTATATCTCACTGACAGTGAAATAATAGGTAGATAGATTAAGGTCACAAGACTTGTGAGCAGTGGTATATTAGCACAAAAATAAGAAAATAGTATAGTGGGCCCAAAAGAATATTAGAAAATCTAAATTCAGTGAATGCTTAGAGAATTCACAGAAAAGCATGGATTCTATTATTGGCTTAATTATTTGAAGGACAGTCTATTAAGAAATGCTTATGTTTTGCATTTATAGAAACTGGTAACAAGATTGTTGGCAGAAAAAGATCAAATTATTATAAACATTTCAACTTTTTCTTAAATTTATGCCACAAAAATCAGTCAAAATAATACTGTGTATCAAGCTGTGTTAAAAGACAAAAAATATGGTACAGATTTGTGATTCAAGAGATGAGTTTATGGTCAAACATAGTAAGTAAATACTTGTCCTTGAAAGAGTTGTTGCTGTTTCTTTCGGCTTTTCCCGGTTAGGGGTCGCCACAGCGGAACTCCGGTCTGCTAATGATTGTTAGTTTATTTTTACGTGCCGAGTTACCAGCCCTGACGAACAACCTTCAATGAAGGTACACCCATTCATGCATGTCTCCAGGCAGAAGACGCTCTAGCTGAAAATCGAACCGGACAGAATCTTACTGTGAGGCGACAACGGTACCGCAGCACCACCACCACAGATTGTCCGTGAAAGAGTAACTCTGAGACAGCTCATGATTAATAAAGGTTTCAGATACAGTGTAAAGAGAGATTTGGAATCTTTGGATGATTTATCAATGTTAGTGTTTTCTGGCCAAGAAGAATACGTTTAATATATTTGCATACACACAGCTTGTCATGCAAAGGACTAAGTAAAGGTTTACTGAAGAGAGAAAAATTAGTAAAGACAACAAGATATGAAGCAATTATGTGACAAAGAATCATACTGACATCAAATTACTTAGTGGAAATTTGCAACTTACTTTATTTCACCATACTGTGTAATAAGGAGACAGTTTACACAATGAAAAGAATGTTATTTGTATTGTGATGTCATTTAGGAAGCTGTTTTTTTATGCAAAGCAGAGTGAGTGTTAAACTTATGTAGAAACAATTATCGAAGCAACTGATTTAATAGACGTGAAACCTGAAGCTTGGAACTCAAGCACTTTAAAGCCAAATGGTTAAAATGCTTAGATCTGAATTACTAGCGAATATTGATGAAATACCAATAATGTTGTTCATTATGAATGCAATACAGTTTGAATATATAAAACTGAATTCATTCAAGACTAGCTGGATCTTTGACATTAAAAAAAGGATGTAAAAGAAAAGGACTCTAGTCTTTTTAGGAATGCAGGCTTTTCTATTGGTGAAGATATTACATACATTTGATATGTATATAAATGGAAATTTTGTGTAATTTGTACTTAAAGGTCCCAAGCCAGTGTATACTGATAAGCACATTAAGTATTTTCCATGATGTCGATGCCTGTTTTGTATTTATTGTATTCAGCAGCACATAACCAGAATGAAAGAACAGTCACAGCAATACATTCTGGAACTATTATTACAAATGTTTTCATCAGGTTATGCTATGGATGCAGTATAAACAAAATATTTCCCCATATTTTAATTCCTTCATGATAGAGTACTACAATACCACTCTCCCCTACCTACTTGGCTACAGACAGCTGGTATGCTTAGATTTGCCATGCAGATGCATAAATTCTTATGCTGTTGGTCATTTCCTGTTAGTTGTATGTAAAAGCATGGAAATAAACACAGAGAAAGAAAAAAATCAATGTCATTGTCACACATACCATATTCAATGCAGAATGAACTAATACATTGCAGGGAGTGCATCAATTGTAGCTAAGATGCACACCCAGGCAGGCTTAACAGGCTTTAGCTGCTTTGGTCTTAGTTTCTCCCCCAAAAATGAACTTCATCAGGATCATACAACAGGAAGCTAACATCATTTAATCAAATTCATGACAGAAATGGTTTCTGCCATTGTTCTTTGTGAGTAGTAATGACATGTTTTACTTTGGTATAGTAACATATGTACTGTCAACAAATAACATATTTAATTTTTGTATTACAAATCTAGATGTCTATATATTTAATCAGGATTCCAGTTACCAGACTTCGTTTCTATGTTTGATAAATATGCAAAGCCAGTCAATTTGGTACTTCCCTTCCTGGTGGAAAGTACAAAACCTGACAATGGATTAGAAGAAGCAATAAATTATGCAAACTCTTCTCCAAATCTAATTTCAAGTTGATGAAGACCAGATGAGTGAAACCTAGGCCAAAAGAAACTAATAGTGGAAGGGAATGATTTTCCTTGCATCAGTGCTTGGAATTCTGATGTAAAGCAAACTTTTCCCTTAGGGGCAGGTCCATGAATCCAACTTTCCCTCATGACAGCTGCTTTAATGAGTGTATAACTGCCCCCATAACAAACAATTTTAACTCCTTATTGTGCAGATTGATGTTAAAATGCAGAAGCTCTGTCTTTTCTGCATACCTGTTATGTAGTGAGATACATTTTATGTTTCTTGTTTTCCTTTTTTTGTCTGCATTAATGCACATTAATGTAGTTTATTGATCAGGTGATGAATACTTCAGGAAAAAGCTCAAAATAGTTACCACTGTGATGAGTTGTATAGATTGTTTGTATTGCTGCAGATAAAAAAATTGCATAGGATTTTCATGAAAAGTTATGATTGTCTGTTTTATGTATAACATCATTAGGCATAGTGTTGAATGCTTTTGTCACCTGTGCTCTGTTTACAGACAAGGAATGCAGACATTTGGTGTTTAAGTGATTCTAAGAAGGTGTTGTAAGCCAGTACAGCAGAGTACTCAGATCATAGTTACAAGTTGTATGACTTATGAAAGCCCAGAAATGGGATGCTTATACTCACTGAATTGGGATCATAACATAAGTCCCTTCAAAGAGTGCTTGAGCTGTAGCCAAACACTGAGGGTGCAATGAAGTACCAACATGTTGTGGTTCAGCATAGTGGGCATTGCACAGTGCCAGTTGGGCAACTGATGAACAAAGTATAGGCCTAGCTTACAAAAATGCAAGATAGACACCATGTCAAGACCACTCTGACTTTCCTGTCTAGCCCTAAAAATTTGAAGTCTGATTCTGGTTTCCCCATCAATAAACGTGAACTCAGTTAGAGGAAAATGTGGAATTATGGGCCAGAGGGAAAAGGGAGGGGGTTGTGTGTGTTTATGGTGGTCAAAATGCTCTGGAACCAAAAATAAGATTAAAACAAATTGTCTTGACATCTAACAACTCTGAAACTGCATTATCCAGTGCATTCATTTCTGAAAATAACTGATGATTTAGTATCTATTTATGGATATACATTGTGTCACCAGAACCTGGTCAAAATGTATTTCTCATTTACTGTCACTGGGCTGAAGTTCAGTTTTCTGATGTGTACAGTTTTTTTTTTTTTTGCCAGTGGCTGTCAATTTAATTTATTTCTTTTAGTTACACTGAACAGGTATATTCTGTTACAGAGCCAACCATAATTATCATGTCTGTCTATAATGCATTGGGCAGTCTGAAATACATGTCCATTCTGCACATTTTAATTATTTATATTTAATATTTGGACACTGTTACATGGAAGGTGTTGATTTTGATACTGCTGTGGGCCTTGGGAGGGGTCCTTGCAGTTTGGAGGATGTCTAGTACCAACTATAATAAACCTTCTCCAGACACATTTCTAGGCAACTAATCCCTACTGTACGTACCCCACTTACTTCTACTTATCACACATCTGTCTAGATGTTCCATTTTGCTGTCTGCTGCCTATTGTGGAAGTATTCCACACGCCCATTAAGTATTTAGTGAAGAAATAGTTTATGTTTATAATGAAACTGTTTTCCTATCTGTGTATTCTCTCATCTGTATTTGGTTCCTTCCTTCTTTTTTAAGGTCAACTCCTCAAAGTCCCCACCTTAATAGTCTTTGAACATCCATCATATTCCACATTTTTCTTCTTTGCTCTACAGAGAAAAGCCCCAATTCTTCAGTTTTCTTATTGTGTGGCTTCCTGCTTGCCCATCTGTCTAGCCCAACAGCATTTGTCTGCACCATTTGAAGTAGTCCAATGTCCTTTTTGCAGAACAGAACTATCTCTAGCACTCCATGCACAGCCTTACCAGTCCTTTGCATGGTGTGAGCAATACTCATCTACACCGTGTCTATTTCTCTTTGGATTTACCATAACATATCTTTTGGCAGGTGCATTCTCTAGGTGTGTCATACTAGCATCTTATTCATATTTTGGTAGCTACATTCTCATGTTAGGCCTGATAGTTTATTTTTGCCATTTTGATCATTGGAGGACTATCACTCTACTCCACTTCTTCCTGCTTGCCACCGCCAAAGTACATTACCATGTATTTCCTGAAACTGAATTTCAACTGCTACCTTTATGTCCCTCATGAGGCTTACTTCCATTTTCCACTCTTATCCCCGTTTTAAAGTCATCTAGAAAAATGATAATTCTGCATTTCAATTATTTAGTTATGTGCTTTAAGTCATATTACAAAACATTTGTTAGTCGTGCTGTTTCCCTTCGAGTCCTCTTATCAGATTGCCACTTTATGCTTCTTTCCATGTAGGTACTTCGCAGTCTCTTTTTTTCTGCCTAGTCTGCTCCTCACATAATCTCCCCCCTGAGGCCATGGCAGAGACTTTGATTAAGTCCAAGCAGATAATATCCCTTAGGTTCTTTTCATCTACCACTGTTCTTACCTAGTCATGGAAGTGTAGCATGTAATCCTGCAGCGCTTGTGGTTTATTTCATATCAGTGGATCGTTGAAAGATTTTTCTGTAGCTGGTAACACCAAGGGGATGGATCAGTGGTTAACATTTCTTCCTCATAGCTCCAAGGTGAGGGGATCAGTCTTAACCTCGTCAGTTTGTGAAATGTGCATAGTGTTTGTTCTCCTTTACATTATTATTTTGTTTTATAATGTACTAGTCTTATGTACTAGTTGTACCACTGAAAAGACTACTGATTGCCCAACCAAATTCTATGGTTCTCCTGACTGCTTCTTTCTCTTGAAAGGTCATTCATTTACACATGAACCCTTCAGCTTGTGGCTACTTTAATCACCACTACTATTCAGTTATACAGCACCAATCCTGGAGCCACCTTTTTTCTCTACTGTGCCATGCCTCCTCTCCACTTCCCATACCAAATACATTTAGTGCATTATTTCTATGACTCCCTAGTGTGCTATAGCCATCTCTTTCAGGCCCTATGCTATCTATAGCTACTGGGCTGTCATTATTCTGCATTACCCCGGCTGGATTTCAAAGTGGTTCCTGCATTGAGCTCTATCTCCGACTGTCTTCACCACTATCCCTTTGCTTTTCTATGCTTTCTGCCTGGTGTTTTTTTTCCATTACTTTCTAAATCATTTGCCCTCACATCTATTGCCTGACATCTGTCCACTTTATTTCCCTACTCCCCATAAAATTCTATCTGATCCTACTTCTTTTTCACAAGCACCTGCTACCCTCTCTTTCATCTTTCTTCCAGGCAACATCAGCTCCCTGTCCCTCCACTACCAGTGATTTTTGCTATTCCTGTTGTTGGGTTCCTGTATCATTTGCCTGTTTTTCTCTGCTACACGACTCACCTGCCTAATCCCTTTTTCAAGGCACTATTTTGCTGCCATCACTGTCTTTTACCCCTTCCTAGAACCCACTTGACCTACCTGCACCGCACTGCTGTTGCTATTTCCCACCCACCATCACTGCTCTTTTCAGAATGCACTCTCTACAGCTTCCTTCACTAGTACTACATTTATTTAAGCCCTTCCCCTCCCAGAATAGTTTTCATCCTCCTTCTAAGCTTTTCTACTAGCCCTCACAGACCAGCAAATTCTCACTGCCTCCATGCTTCTAATGTTTGCACGCTCCCTTTTCCTAGTCCTGAGCAATGCCACCTCCCCACAGCATGCACATCAATCCACTTTTTCATGCTCTTTCAAATTCTAGTCTGCCCTACATACAAAATGATAGAGTCTGAGTGTGGTCATTTAGTAGGGAGTTATAAGGATGGCTGAGATGTTGACTAGTATATAATTAATATAATTAATTTGAAGGAGAAAAATATTTTTTCATGTTAGTCCAATAATCATATTTTTATATTCTCTGCAAGACTAATTGCTTTGTGTTTCTTATTATATTTTAAAGCCTTATACTCCAAAATAGTTTTCATGGAGGCTGCAATACTGACATGATATTTTTTCAAGCCTCCACATCTTCTTCTAGCAATGCAGTTTGTGACTCTATAATATAATATACCTTAGATGTGATTTTTTTTCCTCCATGACATTACGGTGACAGTGTAGTGAACCTCTGGATTCCTGGATGGTCTCTGAAAGTAGAGCCAGGGATTCATTTTAACTGCATTACTCTTATCACTACTGACAGAAAGGTATTAAAAAAGGGACGCCAAGCAGAAGTGAGTGTGATGTACTGTTGCTCAACATTACTGTCATCACCAAGACTGATATATTCAAATCAAGGTTACCATTTCCAAGAGAATTCCTCTTATTTCAAGTTACATGGACCTTCCATTTAAATATACTTAAGTAGAAGGGAAATGGGGCACAGGCCCACACATTCAGAGGTGCAAGGGCAAATTCCCCTTGTAAAATGCTTGCAAAGTGGTAAATGGAATTTCATTTTTTTATCAGTTGCTGTTTTGTGATTGCATTTGTTTAGTCCCCTCACCCCCTGCAGCCTTCAGTGGCTATGCTTCCGCTCATCCCCAACCCACAGATTTCCTTACCCTGAACCCTAGATGTGCTCCTTCAATATTTTGAAGACTTGTCTCAATGAATTCATATTCAATGATGTTATGTTTTGGTATATATATATATATATATATATATATATATATATATATATATATGTATATATATAAAAATCTAGTGGAAACTTAATGTCATGTTAACATAATGCTAAGAACATCAGTTATTATCTTCTCAAGTAATCATTTGTTAATATTTTGTAATATTTTAAAAATTAAGTCAATTTTTAAACAAAACTCTAAGCAGCTGGTCATTTTTTTCTTCAACTCTAATCCACTTGTAATGTATTGTGTAAAGTCTTAACTAAAAATGCGATAATCCACAGATGAGGAAACCAAAGTCAACAAAAACATAGGTCTTTTATTGGGAATAATCACAAACAAGGTAAATCAAGCATTTTTGCTCGGTTACTACCGAGCTTTCTCAAGTTAAAACTACATTCAACCAAAGCCCATATATAAAGAAGTATTGTCACATGATCCATTAATTAACAGAATTAAAAAAAAATCAATTAAATGAATGGTAAAAAAAGTAACAATTTTTACGCAAAAAAATTAACTAATAAAACATCCTATGCGTTCAAAATAATTATCAAATGTAAAAACCAGATGGATTAAAATAAATAAGAACATCTTTCTGAGAATTGTTACAAATCATAGATACCAATATTCATTTAAAACTATATAAATGAACTCCCTAAAAGATGAATATAGGAGTGTAATAAAACTACTAACAATATATAACTGCAAACCAAAATTTAATTGTGGCACTAAAGGGGTAGTCTGTATAGGTGTATGTATGTCCTGTTCTAGTTTTTATGTAGGCAAAATGGAGAGACCCTTAAGAAAAATAATTTATGAGCATTTTTATGATGTTCTGAAAGGAAAGGAGTCTAATGCCTTTTACAAACACTCCCATCTTTGTCATAAGATGGAGTTAAAGTTTATGGTTCTAGAACAAGTAACACCGGACACCAGGGCAGGTGACTGGGAGACTACCTTGGAGTACAGAAAACTTCTCTGGCAACTCAGGCTTGATGCTGGTAGATCTCCTGGTCTCAATGATAATATCAATATAAGTAGTGTCTTAAAACTAAGGATGGCCAGACTATAACACCTTTACAGGTATGGTGTTGAATGAATAGAGACCTGTTAATAGCTATATAGCTATTCACACTTAGGATTGTTTTTAGCTTTTGGTCTTTAACATTTAACATTTAACAATACATAAAGTATGTTTTCATTTTTCAAGGTATCTAATTATATCAGTCATATTGTAGACTGTTTTTGGTTTGCAGTTATATATTTTTAGTAGTTTTATTACACTCCTATATTCATCTTTTAGGGAGTTCTTTTACATAGTTTTAAATGAACATTGGTATTTATGATTTGTAACAATTCTCAGAAAGATGTTCTTATTTATTTTAATCCATCTGGTTTTTACATTTAATAATTATTTTGAACGCATAGGATGTTTTATTAGTTAATTTTTTTGCGTAAGAATTGTTACTTTTTTACTATTCGTTTAATTGATGTTTTTATAATTCTGTTAATTAATGGATCATGTGACAATACTTCTTTATATATGGGCTTTGGTTGAATGTAGTTTTAACTTGAGAAAGCTCAGTAGTAACCGAGCGAAAGTGCTTGTTTTACCTTGTTTGTGATTATTCCAATAAAAAACCTACGTTTTTGCTGACTTTAGTTTCCTCATCTGTGGATTATCACATTTTTTGGTTCAGTATTGACTTAGTGTTTTTTTTGTCTATGTGCTACTATGGCCGAGGGAGCTGATTCAGTTAACTTTGCTGACACTCCTCAGCTATTGAGGGATAACCCTGAGGACGGTCCAGTTACTCGCTCTGAATTTAATCAAGTTTGACTTTATTGTCACAGTTGACAAGTTTATTAAACATCAATAAAGACAACCCTACTTTTGGGTTGCTTGGTAACCAGCAACATGATTTGGAGCAAGGAAGGAAATTTATGCAGAATACAGCACCGGCACCAACAGACAGCCCACATTTTGAACTTCCAGGAAATCTACCTCTGGCTGGAACTTCTCATCATGAGCAGGCTGTGCGTACACAGATGCAGTGGGCTAATAAACCAAGCTCCCAACCTAAGGATTTTAACTTTAATACCTGGGCTGAATGCCAATTTTCATTCAATCAAGGTACTGTAACTTCTAATGCTAACAATCATATCGAGCAGGATTTCAACGACTTAAGGGACAAGCTATATGCTTATAAAAGCAATCAGTTGGAAATCAATTACTTAAAAGAATGTGTAAATGTAAAATGAGTACCGAAAGGTTTACGATGTTATAGGTTCCCTAACAATGTACAACCGGGTACCTTATACTATAATAAGTTATGTGATATATTTGATAGGGCAGGGTTGGAAGTTTTAAATGTCATGATTGTTGAATATGAGGCGAAAGCCGATATTCTACTTAGGGAACTGCATGCTTTGAACAGCACCTTGGTTGATGATAGCAACTTTTTAAGTGTCAAAAAGAATTACGATAATGTTTTTCAAGAAGTGGACCAGTATTGTATTAAGATTTTAAATCATAAGATATGCAAATTGGAGAGAGATCTAACTGAGTACAGGGAGGGTACAGCTTACCCCATTCCTGGCAAATTATGCTGGGACAATAAGCAAACCAAGGAGGTTAGTAAACAGGACAATACATCTGGTAATCCCCCCAGACCAGCTGCCGAACCACTACGAAGGAGTGAAAGGCTAGCTGAAAAGGGGAGAAAAAATTCTTTCCAGGATTTTCAGCGGCCCCCCCGACAGAACGGGGGAAGGGGGTTGAGGTACCACCAACAGGGATGGAACAACAGGCGCAAATAGAGGAGGGTAATATTGAAATTACCACTAACCCCCCTAATGACTTTATTCTTGAATATGGTGACAACTACTCTATCATAAAACAAGACAACTTTACCATCTATAATTACACTGAGATGGAGGTGAATCAAGACACTTTCAATTTATTTACTAGGGGATTTCATTTCGTACCTTTGCATCCTTTTAATTTGGCCAAAGCTCTTATTGATCTGAAATTATTTATAAGAAACTTAAATCTGGCCCTTTATTTTAAAGGACAGCCTTATGTTAACCATGATCTAACTAGAGCTAGTACCTTCAACCCCCCTACACACCCTTCCATTAAAGTTTTTGAGGAGTTGGTCGAAAAAGACCTAAGGATTTTACACTCTCAGGGTTTACGTACACTTCCTACTAACTTAAATGCAGGTGGGGTGGAATTGATTAACCATCTTAAGAATGAACACATCAGAGTAATGAAACCTGATAAAGGAGGTGGAGTAGTCCTAATGTATAATTTTGACTATGATACCCACCTCCATTGCGTGCTGCATGACACTGAACAATATGAACTAGTTTCTAGGAATGAAGTCAACCTTGCTATTTCCAAAATCAAGTTTCTGTTAACTGATCATTTATTACAAGGGGTCATCAATGAGAAGTTGTTTAACTACCTGCATGTGAATACACCCAAGATCCCGGTTATTTTCGGGATTCCAAAAATACACAAAGGGATGAACCCATTGAAATTTAGACCTATTGTTTCGGGAGCGGGTAGTATAACTGAACCGCTTGGGAAGTTTATTGACCATGTCACTAAGAAATTTGCCTCTACTTTGAACCATGTTTGTAAAGATTCTTGGGATTTTCTTAGGGGTATTCAATCTACTTTTTTTTCAGCCAGAACTACTGATGATCACTATTGACATAGTTGAATTATTTCCTAGTATTCCTCATTCTATTGGTTTGGAATGGTTTAATGAAGTATTGGTAGTGGAAACTGAGCTAGGGAATAAGATCACCAGCCTGCTTGTAGAGTTCATGGATATTATTCTAGAAAACAATTTTATTTATTTTAACGGTGAGCTCTACAGGCAAAAGAAAGGTGTAGCCATGGGTGCCTCTTGTGCTTCTTTGTATGCCAACGTAGTGTTGCACAGATGGGAACAGAAATTTATTTTTGAAACCAACTGGGTCCACTACATCACTCATTACAAGAGATACCTGGACGACATCTGTATTTTGTGGAATGGCACGCTTGATCAGTTTCTTGAATTCTTTAATTATCTGAATTCCACCACTCATTTTCTGTCTTTTACTTATAATGCTAGTAAAAGTGAGTTGCATTATCTTGATGTCACCCTTTATAAAGATGTGCTTAATCACACTTTTCAGTCTAAACTTTACAGGAAACCCACCTTCTCTAACTCATTTCTACATTATGAAAGTGATCATCCCTTTCACCAAAAGAAAGGTATTGTTAAGGGGCAATTTATTCGTGCCTCTAGGATGTGTAGTACATTAGAAGGTTTTCTGGATGAGATTGAGCTTTTGAAATCTTTATTTCTCAAAAGGAACTACCCTAGTTCACTAGTCTCCACCTTGGCACAAGACGTTGCAGATAATAGAGACACCAAATATCCTCCATTAATTGGCAATATGAACCTACCAGTTAACGTTCCCAAAACTAAAGAGCATTTTGATTATTCTAGCAGCTTTATTCACACATATTCCTTATGTTCTTATGATATTGAAAATATGATACAGAAACACTGGGCAGTTCTCACCCTCCATGACTAGCTTAGAAACCTGGTGCAACCACACCCCAGTTTTTTCAGAAAAAGGGATGTCAATCTAAAAGAATTATTTGAAGGGAAACACACACAAAGAACAGCTTTAGACAATTCCAAACCGGGCACTTTTAAATGTGGTGCTTGTAGGCAATGTGATGCTATTATTAATGACTCAACCCTTTATATTCCATCAAGGAAATACTGCTTTAATAGCAGTAAGTTCTTTAATTGTGGCACTAAAGGGGTAGTCTATATAGGTGTATGTATGTCCTGTTCTAGTTTTTATGTAGGCAAAACGGAGAGACCCTTAATAAAAAGAATTTATGAGCAGTTTTATGATGTTCTGAAAGGAAAGGAGTCTAATGCCTTTTACAAACACTCCCATCTTTGTCATAAGGTGGAGTTAAAGTTTATGGTTCTAGAACAAGTAACACCGGACACCAGGGGAGGTGACTGGGAGACTACCTTGGAGTACAGAGAACTTCTCTGGCAACTCAGGCTTGATGCTGGTAGATCTCCTGGTCTCAATGATAATATCAATATAAGTAGTGTCTTAAAACTAAGGATGGCCAGACTATAACACCTTTACAGGTATGGTGTTGAATGAATAGAGACCTGTTAATAGCTATATAGCTATTCACACTTAGGATTGTTTTTAGCTTTTGGTCTTTAACATTTAACATTTAACAATGTATAAAGTATGTTTTCATTTTTCAAGGTATCTAATTATATCAGTCATATTGTAGACTGTTTTTGGTTTGCAGTTATATATTGTTAGTAATTTTATTACACTCCTATATTCATCTTTTAGGGAGATAATTTACATAGTTTTAAATGAACATTGGTATTTATGATTTGTAACAATTCTCAGAAAGATGTTCTTATTTATTTTAATCCATCTGGTTTTTACATTTAATAATTATTTTGAATGCATAGGATGTTTTATTAGTTAATTTTTTTGCGTAAGAATTGTTACTTTTTTACCATTCATTTAATTGATGTTTTTTTAATTCTGTTAATTAATGGATCATGTGACAATGCTTCTTTATATGTGGGCTTTGGCTGAATGTAGTTTTAACTTGAGAAAGCTCGGTAGTAACCGAGCGAAAGCACTTGTTTTACCTTGTTTGTTATTATTCCAGTAAAACACCTACGTTTTTGCTGACTTTGGTTTCCTCGTCTGTGGATTATCACATTTTTTTGGTTCAGTATTGACTTAGTGTTTTTTTTGTCTATGTGCTACTATGGCCGAGGGAGTTGATTCAGTTAACTTTGCTGACACTCCTTAGCTATTGAGGGATAACCGTGAGGACGGTCCAGTTACTCGCTCTGAATTTAATCAAGTTTTGACTTTATTGTCACAGCTGATGAGTTTATTAAACATCAATAAAGACAACCCTACTTTTGGGTTGCCTGGTAACCAGCAACCTGATTTGGAGCAAGGAAGGAAATTCACGCAGAATACGGCACCGGCACCAATGGACAGCCCACATTTTGAACTTCCGGGAAGTTTACCACTGGCTGGGACTTCTCATCATGAGCAGGCTGTGCGTACACAGATGCAGCGGGCTAATAAACCAAGTTCCCAACCTAAGGATTTTAACTTTAATACCTGGGCTGAACGCCAATTTTCATTCAACCAAGGTACTGTAACTTCTAATGCTAACAATCATATCAAGCAGGATTTCAACGACTTAAGGAACAAGCTATATGCTTATAAAAGCAATCAGTTGGAAATCAATTACTTAAAAGAATGTGTAAATGTAAAACGAGTACCGAAAGTTTTACGATGTTATAGGTTCCCTAACAATGTACAACCGGGTACCCTATACTATAATAAGTTATGTGATATATTTGATAGGGCAGGGTTGGAAGTTTTAATTGTCATTATTGTTGAATATGAGGCGAAAGGTGATATTCTACTTAGGGAACAGCATGCTTTGAACAACACCTTGGTTGATGATAGCAACTTTTTAAGTGTCAAAAAGAATTACGATAATGTTTTTCAAGAAGTGGACCAGTATTGTATTAAGATTTTATATTGTAAAATACGCAAATTGGAGAGAGATCTAACTGAGTACAGGGAGGGTACAGCTTACCCCATTCCTGGCAAATTATGCTGGGACAATAAGCAAACCAAGGAGGTTAGTAAACAGGACAATACATCTGGTAATCTCCCCAGACCAGCTGCCGAACCACTATGAAGGAGTGAAAGGCTAGCTGAAAAGGGGAGAAAAAATTCCTTTCAGGATTTTCAGCGGGCCCCCGACAGAACGGGGGGGAGGGGGTTGAGGTACCACCAACAGGGATGGAACAACAGGCGCAAATAGAGGAGGGTAATATTGTAATTACCACTAACCCCCCTAATGACTTTATTCTTGAATATGGTGACAACTACTCTATCATAAAACAAGACAACTTTACCATCTATAATTACACAGAGATGGAGGTGAATCAAGACACTTTCAATTTATTTACTAGGGGATTTCATTTCGTACCTTTGCATCCTTTTAATTTGGCCAAAGCTCTTATTGATCTGAAATTAATTATAAGAAACTTAAATCTGGCCCTTTATTTTAAAGGGCAGCCTTATGTTATCCATGATCTAACTAGAGCTAGTACCTTCAACCCCCCTACACACTCTTCCATTAAAGTTTCAAAAAGACCTAAGGATTTTACACTCTCAGGGTTTACGACACTTCCTACTAACTTAAATGCAGGTAGGGTGGAATTGATTTACCATCTTAAGAATGAACACATCAGAGTAATGAAACCTGATAAAGGAGGTGGAGTAGTCCTAATGTATAATTTTGACTATGATACCCACCTCCATTGCGTGCCGCTTGACACGGGACAATACGAACTAGTTTCTAGGAATGAAGTCAACCTTGCTATTTCCAAAATCAAGTTTCTGTTAACTGATCATTTATTACAAGGGGTAATCAATGAGAAGTTGTTTAACTACCTACATGTGAATAAACCCAAGATCTCGGTTATTTTTGGGATTCCAAAAATACACAAAGGGATGAACCCATTGAAATTTAGACCTATTGTTTTGGGAGCGGGTAGTATAACTGAACCCCTTGGGAAGTTTATTGACCATGTCACTAAGAAATTTGCCTCTACTTTGAACCATGTTTGTAAAGATTCTTGGGATTTTCTTAGGGGTATTCAATCTACTTTTTTTCAGCCAGAACTACTGATGATCACTATTGACATAGTTGAATTATTTCCTAGTATTCCTCATTCTATTGGTTTGGAATGGTTTAATGAAGTATTGGTAGTGGAAACTGAGCTAGGGAATAAGATCACCAGCCTGCTTGTAGAGTTCATGGATATTATTCTAGAAAACAATTTTATTTATTTTAACGGTGAGCTCTACAGGCAAAAGAAAGGTGTAGCCATGGGTGCCTCTTGTGCTTCTTTGTATGCCAACGTAGTGTTGCACAGATGGGAACAGAAATTTATTTTTGAAACCAACTGGGTCCACTACATCACTCATTACAAGAGATACCTGGACGACATCTGTATTTTGTGGAATGGCACGCTTGATCAGTTTCTTGAATTCTTTAATTATCTGAATTCCACCACTCATTTTCTGTCTTTTACTTATAATGTTAGTACAAGTGAGTTGTATTATCTTGATGTCACCCTTCATAAAGATGTGCTTAATCACACTTTTCAGTCTAAACTTTACGGAAACCCTCCTTCTCTAACTCCTTTCTACATTATGAAAGTGATCATCCCTTTCACCAAAAGAAAGGCATTGTTAAGGGGCAATTTATTCGTGCCTCTAGGATGTGTAGTACATTAGAAGGTTTTCTGGATGAGATTGAGCTTTTGAAATCTTTATTTCTCAAAAGGAACTACCCTAGTTCACTAGTCTCCACCTTGGCACAAGACGTTGCAGATAATAGAGACACCAAATATCCTCCATTAATTGGCAATATGAACCTACCAGTTAACGTTCCCAAAACTAAAGAGCATTTTGATTATTCTAGCAGCTTTATTCACACATATTCCTTATGTTCTTATGATATTGAAAATATGATACAGAAACACTGGGCAGTTCTCACCCTCCATGACTAGCTTAGAAACCTGGTGCAACCACACCCCAGTTTTTTCAGAAAAAGGGATGTCAATCTAAAAGAATTATTTGAAGGGAAACACACACAAAGAACAGCTTTAGACAATTCCAAACCGGGCACTTTTAAATGTGGTGCTTGTAGGCAATGTGATGCTATTATTAATGACTCAACCCTTTATATTCCATCAAGGAAATACTGCTTTAATAGCAGTAAGTTCTTTAATTGTGGCACTAAAGGGGTAGTCTATATAGGTGTATGTATGTCCTGTTCTAGTTTTTATGTAGGCAAAACGGAGAGACCCTTAATAAAAAGAATTTATGAGCAGTTTTATGATGTTCTGAAAGGAAAGGAGTCTAATGCCTTTACAAACACTCCCATCTTTGTCATAAGGTGGAGTTAAAGTTTATGGTTCTAGAACAAGTAACACCGGACACCAGGGAGGTGACTGGGAGACTACCTTGGAGTACAGAGAACTTCTCTGGCAACTCAGGCTTGATGCTGGTAGATCTCCTGGTCTCAATGATAATATCAATATAAGTAGTGTCTTAAAACTAAGGATGGCCAGACTATAACACCTTTACAGGTATGGTGTTGAATGAATAGAGACCTGTTAATAGCTATATAGCTATTCACACTTAGGATTGTTTTTAGCTTTTGGTCTTTAACATTTAACATTTAACAATGTATAAAGTATGTTTTCATTTTCAAGGTATCTAATTATATCAGTCATATTGTAGACTGTTTTTGGTTTGCAGTTATATATTGTTAGTAATTTTATTACACTCCTATATTCATCTTTTAGGAGATAATTTACATAGTTTTAAATGAATATTGGTATTTATGATTTGTAACAATTCTCAGAAAGATGTTCTTATTTATTTTAATCCATCTGGTTTTTACATTTAATAATTATTTTGAATGCATAGGATGTTTTATTAGTTAATTTTTTTGCGTAAGAATTGTTACTTTTTTACCATTCATTTAATTGATGTTTTTTTAATTCTGTTAATTAATGGATCATGTGACAATGCTTCTTTATATGTGGGCTTTGACTGAATGTAGTTTTAACTTGAGAAAGCTCGGTAGTAACCGAGCGAAAGCACTTGTTTTACCTTGTTTGTTATTATTCCAGTAAAACACCTACGTTTTTGCTGACTTTGGTTTCCTCGTCTGTGGATTATCACATTTTTTTGGTTCAGTATTGACTTAGTGTTTTTTTTGTCTATGTGCTACTATGGCCGAGGGAGTTGATTCAGTTAACTTTGCTGACACTCCTTAGCTATTGAGGGATAACCGTGAGGACGGTCCAGTTACTCGCTCTGAATTTAATCAAGTTTTGACTTTATTGTCACAGCTGATGAGTTTATTAAACATCAATAAAGACAACCCTACTTTTGGGTTGCCTGGTAACCAGCAACCTGATTTGGAGCAAGGAAGGAAATTCACGCAGAATACGGCACCGGCACCAATGGACAGCCCACATTTTGAACTTCCGGGAAGTTTACCACTGGCTGGGACTTCTCATCATGAGCAGGCTGTGCGTACACAGATGCAGCGGGCTAATAAACCAAGTTCCCAACCTAAGGATTTTAACTTTAATACCTGGGCTGAACGCCAATTTTCATTCAACCAAGGTACTGTAACTTCTAATGCTAACAATCATATCAAGCAGGATTTCAACGACTTAAGGAACAAGCTATATGCTTATAAAAGCAATCAGTTGGAAATCAATTACTTAAAAGAATGTGTAAATGTAAAACGAGTACCGAAAGTTTTACGATGTTATAGGTTCCCTAACAATGTACAACCGGGTACCCTATACTATAATAAGTTATGTGATATATTTGATAGGGCAGGGTTGGAAGTTTTAATTGTCATTATTGTTGAATATGAGGCGAAAGGTGATATTCTACTTAGGGAACAGCATGCTTTGAACAACACCTTGGTTGATGATAGCAACTTTTTAAGTGTCAAAAAGAATTACGATAATGTTTTTCAAGAAGTGGACCAGTATTGTATTAAGATTTTATATTGTAAAATACGCAAATTGGAGAGAGATCTAACTGAGTACAGAGAGGGTACAGCTTACCCCATTCCTGGCAAATTATGCTGGGACAATAAGCAAACCAAGGAGGTTAGTAAACAGGACAATACATCTGGTAATCTCCCCAGACCAGCTGCCGAACCACTATGAAGGAGTGAAAGGCTAGCTGAAAAGGGGAGAAAAAATTCCTTTCAGGATTTTCAGCGGGCCCCCGACAGAACGGGGGAGGGTTGAGGTACCACCAACAGGGATGGAACAACAGGCGCAAATAGAGAAGGGTAATATTGTAATTACCACTAACCCCCCTAATGACTTTATTCTTGAATATGGTGACAACTACTCTATCATAAAACAAGACAACTTTACCATCTATAATTACACAGAGATGGAGGTGAATCAAGACACTTTCAATTTATTTACTAGGGGATTTCATTTCGTACCTTTGCATCCTTTTAATTTGGCCAAAGCTCTTATTGATCTGAAATTAATTATAAGAAACTTAAATCTGGCCCTTTATTTTAAAGGGCAGCCTTATGTTATCCATGATCTAACTAGAGCTAGTACCTTCAACCCCCCTACACACTCTTCCATTAAAGTTTCGAAAAAGACCTAAGGATTTTACACTCTCAGGGTTTACGTACACTTCCTACTAACTTAAATGCAGGTAGGGTGGAATTGATTTACCATCTTAAGAATGAACACATCAGAGTAATGAAACCTGATAAAGGAGGTGGAGTAGTCCTAATGTATAATTTTGACTATGATACCCACCTCCATTGCGTGCCGCTTGACACGGGACAATACGAACTAGTTTCTAGGAATGAAGTCAACCTTGCTATTTCCAAAATCAAGTTTCTGTTAACTGATCATTTATTACAAGGGGTAATCAATGAGAAGTTGTTTAACTACCTACATGTGAATAAACCCAAGATCTTGGTTATTTTTGGGATTCCAAAAATACACAAAGGGATGAACCCATTGAAATTTAGACCTATTGTTTTGGGAGCGGGTAGTATAACTGAACCCCTTGGGAAGTTTATTGACCATGTCACTAAGAAATTTGCCTCTACTTTGAACCATGTTTGTAAAGATTCTTGGGATTTTCTTAGGGGTATTCAATCTACTTTTTTTTCAGCCAGAACTACTGATGATCACTATTGACATAGTTGAATTATTTCCTAGTATTCCTCATTCTATTGGTTTGGAATGGTTTAATGAAGTATTGGTAGTGGAAACTGAGCTAGGGAATAAGATCACCAGCCTGCTTGTAGAGTTCATGGATATTATTCTAGAAAACAATTTTATTTATTTTAACGGTGAGCTCTACAGGCAAAAGAAAGGTGTAGCCATGGGTGCCTCTTGTGCTTCTTTGTATGCCAACGTAGTGTTGCACAGATGGGAACAGAAATTTATTTTTGAAACCAACTGGGTCCACTACATCACTCATTACAAGAGATACCTGGACGACATCTGTATTTTGTGGAATGGCACGCTTGATCCGTTTCTTGAATTCTTTAATTATCTGAATTCCACCACTCATTTTCTGTCTTTTACTTATAATGTTAGTACAAGTGAGTTGCATTATCTTGATGTCACCCTTCATAAAGATGTGCTTAATCACACTTTTCAGTCTAAACTTTACGGAAACCCTCCTTCTCTAACTCCTTTCTACATTATGAAAGTGGGCATCCCTTTCACCAAAAGAAAGGTATTGTTAAGGGGCAATTTATTCGTGCCTCTAGGATGTGTAGTACATTAGAAGGTTTTCTGGATGAGATTGAGCTTTTGAAATCTTTATTTCTCAAAAGGGACTACCCTAGTTCACTAGTCTCCACCTTGGCACAAGACGTTGCAGATAATAGAGACACCAAATATCCTCCATTAATTGGCAATATGAACCTACCAGTTAACGTTCCCAAAACTAAAGAGCATTTTGATTATTCTAGCAGCTTTATTCACACATATTCCTTATGTTCTTATGATATTGAAAATGTGATACAGAAACACTGAGCAGTTCTCACCCTCCATGACGAGCTTAGAAACCTGGTGCAACCACACCCCAGTTTTTTCAGAAAAAGGGATGTCAATCTAAAAGAATTACTTGAAGGGAAACACACACAAAGAACAGCTTTAGACAATTCCAAACTGGGCACTTTTAAATGTGGTGCTTGTAGGCAATGTGATGCTATTATTAATGACTCAACCCTTTATATTCCATCAAGGAAATACCGCTTTAATAGCAGTAAGTTCTTTAATTGTGGCACTAAAGGGGTAGTCCATATAGGTGTATGTATGTCCTGTTCTAGTTTTTATGTAGGCAAAATGGAGAGACCTTTAAGAAAAATAATTTATGAGCAGTTCTGAAAGGAAAGGAGTCTAATGCCTTTTACAATCACTCCCATCTTTGTCATAAGATGGAGTTAAAGTTTATGGTTCTAGAACAAGTAACACCGGACACCAGGGAAGGTGACTGGGAGACTACCTTGGAGTACAGAGAACTTCTCTGGCAGCTCAGGCTTGATGCTGGTAGATCTCCTGGTCTCAATGATAATATCAATATAAGTAGTGTCTTAAAACTAAGGATGGCCAGACTATAACACCTTTACAGGTATGGTGTTGAATGAATAGAGACCTGTTAATAGCTATATAGCTATTCACACTTAGGATTGTTTTTAGCTTTTGGTCTTTAACATTTAACATTTAACAATACATAAAGTATGTTTTCATTTTTCTAGGTATCTAATTATATCAGTCATATTGTAGACTGTTTTTGGTTTGCAGTTATATATTGTTAGTAGTTTTATTACACTCCTATATTCATCTTTTAGGGAGTTCATTTACATAGTTTTAAATGAACATTGGTATTTATGATTTGTAACAATTCTCAGAAAGATGTTCTTATTTATTTTAATCCATCTGGTTTTTACATTTAATAATTATTTTGAATGCATAGGATGTTAAATTTTTTGTGTAAGAATCGTTACTTTTTTACCATTCATTTAATTGATTTTTTTTAATTCTGTTAATTAATGGATCATGTGACAATACTTTTTTATATATGGGCTTTGGTTGAATGTAGTTTTAACTTGAGAAAGCTTGGTAGTAACCGAGCGAAAGTGCTTGTTTTACCTTGTTTGTGATTATTCCAATAAAAACCTACGTTTTTGCTGACTTTGGTTTCCTCGTCTGTGGATTATCGCATTTTTTGGTTCAGTATTGACTTAGTGGTTTTTAATGTCTTAACTAAGTTATATTGTTTTAAAAATCGAATTCTATCTGGGTATGTACCTAAATGTCTAAATACGGAACGTTTCTTCCTGGGCTTCCACTGAAAATGGGTTATGTGACCCAGTCGTAGTATCCCAGTTAACAAATGATAAATAAATAAAAAAAAAATAATAAATAAATAAATAAATAAAAAGCAACTGCTAAGACAACTAGAAATCTGGATTCTAACAAATAAGTATTTGATGCAGTAGGTACCTTACAATAACCTCTCTTCTCCAAACACATTTCCTCCAGATGTAACCCATGTTTTACATTTGACTAGAAAGGACTGCATTCATATTTAGAGGGAATGTTTAAAACCATAGCACAGTGTTTGAACCTAGTTTATGAGGGCCCCATGACAGTAAGAAATGACAGGAGCTAAAATTCTACTCAAATTAAGAAAAAATAAAATAAAAACAAAAAGGAATTCAAGTAGAATTTGAATCCCTGCATCCACATGGAGATTGGTGGCAATCCCCCCCCCCATGCAAGGAGAGTCACCTGTGTGTGATCTCACTTAATATAATCAGCTCTGATATCACTGTGCCTTGGGGAGAGGGGAATTTCCCCAGCAGCAATCTCATTTGAAAATAAAGTGTTCAACACTGGCAATGGTTACAAAAGCATCAGTCAGAACCAATATGCATGTCCTTCTCTAAAAAGTTATACGTACTTTAGATATGGATTATTATACATCTATATTCTGTAACTTCCCTTAATCAACAGCATATCCTGAGTTGTGTCTGTTCATTCTTTTGATTTCTACACAAAAGCCTCTGCAAGCTAGATCCATAGCTTTAACTTTTGGCAGGCAAATGTATTCATAGTTGTACTAAAATTTAATAAAAGACTTTAGCAGTTTTCTGTAAGAATGAAGGTAGCTGACATATGAGAATATACTAAAGCGGTATTAAACTGTAAACACTTTGTTTTTAGTTTTACCTACAGATTTATTATCTTAGACACACTCTTTTCTGTACTTGTTTCTATTATGAGTTTACTTCACTAAGTGCTCTGAAGGTTTAATATGGAAAGCTAGGATGTCCTGGATGGGTTGCTTTGGTTCCTTCCATCCTTGGCATGTTTAAATGCTTAATTTCTAAACCTCTCAGTTAGTCACCAATTTTTCATTGCCAAATGCAGGCAACCATGTCTTCGTATGACTGTGCCTCTTCAGACAGATCTTCCATCTCTAGTGAAACCATAGGCTTGATCTCTTTACTATTTCATATTTTCTAAACTCCATAATGTTACTTGTCTAGGCATTTCCAGTGCTATAAACAAGCAGCAGTATTCAAAATGCCATTCTGTGTATGATCCAACTTTCTCAGATTTTTTTTTTAAATCCTTTTGGAATGCTAAGGCTTCTTTTCCCACCATACTTTTTCTCCTTCATGATCATGTGCGTTTGTTTAGCAGTCAATGAAAAAAAAAAAAACAAAATAGAAAGATGTAGCTACATTTTAAAAAGGTGCATCTATAGAAAAGAAAACAGAAAAAAAAATCCAAAAAGAAAAAAAAAACATCAGCAAGGGTAAGGAATCTACAAATGTGGCATGGAAATAATACTATAGAATTAATACGAAGAGTGGGAAAGAGATTTGTGATGTACTCAGGAAGTGCAGCAGATGTTTAGGTTATTGAAGCTTGGGGTGGTAAAGGATGTGGGTCATGCACAGTAAACGGGGAGCTTCAATGGATGATATGAGTGCTAGAGATGGCAGGAGACTAGATAACTGAGTAAGAATTATAGAGCCAGACTGGAGAAAGCAGTAAGAGAGGATCAGCAAATGGGATGGAGTGGGAAAATAGGGAGGAGAAAGGGAGGAACAGAATGATATGCATAAAATCAGGGAGATTCAGGCCATGTAGATCAGAGAGTAATGTAAAGGGAGATAGTGGGAAATATAGACACAAAAACAAGATCAAGAAGGAAAAAACGCTGAAAGGGCAGATGTAAACAGCAGTGATAAGTGACAAAGGATAAACAGAGCCAATGACAATTATGCAAGGACGAATACAAAAGAGTAGGAGGGAAGTGTGCAGTGAAGGACACCCAGCCAGTTAAAGTGACACAGGGCAAAGTGCTCAGAATAATGTGGGGCATCTTGTAGAAAGATCACGGGAGGTGTGGAGAAGGGATTAAATTGAGAACAGGCAGACAGGTGCTGCTATCACTCTAAATGATAATGTTACTTTAAGAGTAGAGTAAAGCTTTGCTGCATTAGCAAGACCAATTGTGCTTAATGACATAATTAATGCTGTTTAAAAGTAGGGCCTAAGGTAGGTCGACTCAGAGTATTATATGCTCTTCTTGAAGGGGTATTTTGATATCTGGAACATCAGTTCTGGAAGAGAAGGAACAGAATGAATGAAGAATTTTGAAGAAGGCATCAGGAGGTAGATGTAGATTGTTCCTGTTATGGAAATCCAAAACAGAATGAGATACTGAGTGAAGCCTACTGAAACCCAATGTATGCCATTTGTATGGGATTGCATTGAAGATATTTGTTGTAAAATTTTGTTTACCCATATACTTTTGTTTAGGCATGAATCTGCATTTTTATGAATTTTGTATAAACCGTACTGTTTTTCTAAGACTGATGATTTCTGCTGCATGTAATATTTACCTATTTACTAATATTTAGTATTTACCATTCACCTTATACATGTACATATATATGTACGTGTGTATAAATACTCATGTCTGTGCTTGTGTGTGTGTGTATATATATATATATATATATATATATATATATATATATATATATATATATATATGTATATGTGTGGGTCGGTCTATTTTGTTTGATTGAAAACCCATATACTTAAACTTTATTTTTCCAAGATGAAAATCATGAAAACTGAAATCCCCAGGGTAAGTAAATACTTGCCCTACATGGGGAAATATGGCCTTTTCTTCACTCTAGTGTGATCCAGGAGTTGGTATATATAGTCAGATATAGTCAGGGGTGTAGGGGGCATAGCCTCCCACCTAGGTGGGTTTCAGATACTATACTGTGTTTTCGTGAAGTTTTGGGCAAGTGTTTACTTGACCTAGGAAAATTGCATGGTTCGGGATTTTAGTTTTCATTATTTTCACATCTCGAAAATAACGTTCGAGTATTTGGGCTTTCGATCCACGTGTGTGTGTGAGTGTGAGTGTGCATGTGTGTAAATATACCATTAGTATGTGCCTTTTTTACTTCATAATAAAACAAAAGGCAATGCTGCAGACTCATTCTTACACAACCAAGTATGCCAAAGAAACTTTCTAAAGAGATACTCCCCCAGGATCTATCATTAGAACAGAGAGAATCACCAAAATGGTGGAGGGATATGCATATTATATTCTTACCAAATCAGACTTTTTATGTGTGACTTACCTCATCTGAAATATTACTCACCAACTTTAAACACAGTTATGCTTATTTTAACACAGCAGCCACTATGTATATATCTTACCTCATCCAAACAATAAGAATATTTCTATTCTTGCAGATATTATATCATGGATCACTACTAACACTAAACACCATACACTATATTGAGTGATGTAAAGATAGATTGAGACAATACAAATTAATGTAAACTCTCACCAAACATTAATCTCTCTAGTTTCATACAATAACTGACAGGATCTGAATAGGCAAAAGGAGTGGCAAGGGAAGCACAAAAATCTTCTCAGGTACCTTACCAGACTCCTTCAGTGAACATCATTCAGCCTTTGTTATCAGGGGATAACAGAAAACCAACAAATGTGTGTGAGCCAAAAGGTGTTTACATAATCTAGTCCTAGATGAGTCCGTTAGCTACTTTAACCACACCTTCCTACCCTTTCTCAACTGTATTGTATCCCATACACAAGACAGGGGTTAAATCCACTATTGCCCACTGGATATCAACAAAAATTAAAAAAAGTATCATTTAGGGACAAAGCTTGGAGACACTGCAATTGCTGCCAAACAACCAAACTTCAACAAAATTATAACACAGTAAGAAATCAGGTTCAATACACCTTTAGGAAAAGCAAGCACATTTTTAGAAATGAGAGTTCCAACCAAATGTCAACTTTTCCTTTATGTAACATACAGAAAAAGCATAATTTAATAATTATTCCATTTGTTTTAAGTCTGAACTTATTTCTACTAGCCTTTCCTACAGTTGTGTCATATGTTACATCATGAAAGCTAGGAGTGGCAGAGTAATTAGGTGAGGTCCCTTATTCCAACTCTATAGCCATTAATAAAACAATGGTACTTAAACAATGACATTTAAATGTGTCTTATCAGTCACAGAATGCCAGAATCCCATGTCAGTGTAATCTGGAGTCTGAAAAAAAGCAAAGCTTTCAAGCTTAGATTTCAGATGCAAATGAACAATAAATAACCTACTTTTTTCTTATTACAAATTTGTCATCTTTCTCTTTAATTAAACTCCGAGTGACCAAAAATAAGAATACATTTTCATCTTACTCTTCTGATTTACTGTCAGTATTTCATTTTGCATTTTTTTCTTCACTGAATTTTCTATAAAAAATGCATGTTTCTTTTGGTGTTCTTGTTACAGCATTTTTGCAATGTATGCATTTTTTGTGTTGTATTGTGTTGAAACAAGTCTGAGAGTTGGGGAGGAAGGTTAACAAAGATTCTAATTCTAACTACAGTATTAAAAACTGTGAATGCAACACAAACCAGCTCAGCCCAAGTAACGCCTATTAATCACAGGGGCCAGATTTCTCACACTTGAGCACTGAACTACAGTTGTTACTTTGAAAAGAACAATTAACAAGATAATTTAATTTAATTTAAATTAATTTTACTTTACTTTAATTTTTAAGAAAGTGTAATTAACAAGAAAGTCATAGAACTTGGCTCTGCCCACTCCGTTCTGCTCTTGCTATGCTCGGGCTTCACAACGCTCCCCTACCCTGCCCCCATTCCATCCCACACCTAAATCACTCAAATTTATCTAAACCTAACCAATCCCACTCATAATTATCTACCAGTCACCACCTGTACAATTTTGAATTATAAAGTAGCTCACATTTCCACACTAATTCTAATCAACACCCATCCATTAGCACACATATATTAACCTTTTACTAATCCCTACCCTTTTTACCATTACAAAATGTTATCAATGCAGTTACAAACAACCCTCTTGTTTCATACACATCTAACAGTTGTCACACCCTGTAATCAAAACAGGCCACCCTCTTACCTGATTTAACCCCTGCTCTACCACATACCCACAGACTCACAACTATCATCTCCTCCTCCAGCATCTCACAGAACACTCTAACCACACACACTGTTAGTTCCACTCTAACAACCTCAACACACTAATAAAGCACACAATGTAACATTCACTAAAACACACATTACATCCACTAAAACAAACAATATTTACTATCTTATCTCTCCACACAGCCAACCATTCACACTAGCCCTTCTTTATCATTTAACTAATTTACGCACCCCTATCTACTATGACCACCACACCAACTCCATCACCAACTCTCTTCTGGTTATAACCCACCACTACAACTCCCAAATTTCACACAACCTCTACAGCAACATAGAAATAGGCTACCTCCCACTTAAATACCATCAAACCACTATTTAGAAATCACAAACAAATAAGCAAACTTATAACAACTTTATTTCAAATATTATCAAAACTAAAACTCAGTGGTGACACCCCAACCCTGCCCCAAGAATACCAATAAACAAGCTACCACTTACACTTCAATCAACTCCACCATACCCACTCACCCCAAACAACACTCTCTGCTGTTCCTTAATATAAATTTAAGAAGTATACTACACAAAATCCATGACCTCCATGCACTAATTGACTTACATTCCCCTGACATAACCATTTTGGTTGAAACTTGGCTTAAGCCACATGTCAAAAACAATGAAATACTTCCCCCAGGTTCAACACATATAGACTTGATTGTCAAAATAAATGTGGAGGAGGTGTAGCAATAATGTTTAATCAAAATCTAGCCCTAGAAGTGATCAACACCACACTTCCTACATCTAACAATGCAGAATTACTCATCACCAAAATGAATATCAACAACAAAACACTAATCAGAGTGGCTATGTATATCCCTTCAGGAGATAACACTAGCACAGTTGAAGACATACTTCATTGGCTATCCACAACCTTCCACCAGGAAGCCATCATTATGGGTGACCTCAACCTGACTGGTCCACCTATAATTCCAGTAATCCATCCAATTTCATAAACCTATATGGTTTCTCCCAGCTCATACAAAACCCCACAAGAATAGACAAAACCTCCAACAGACAATCCATCCTGAATGGGACTCCCAGAAATAAAAATAACGCACCCCTTCTAGCAGGATGTCTCCCCAGTACCATAAGTGACCACCTACCTACATACCTAACCAGAAACAATCTTAGTCCACCCAGTCAAGTAGTCTATAGGCTAATCCACAACAAGTAAAAATGTAATACCCACACTTTCAACTCCTCCAACAAATTAACTGGTCCCCCCTCGAAACACTACCACTAGATGACACTGTTCAACACCACCTTCCTCAACATCCTAAACAGCCTGGCTTACTGTAGAATAGCTAGAATAAAACATCACCATACACCCTGGTTTAAAAACAACACCAAAGACCTACTAAAATAAAGGGACAAGGTATGGGAACACTGGCAAACTAACAAAAGCAATGACAGCCTTCTACTTTTCAAACAACTTAGGAATAAAGCCAAATCCCAGATAGAAGCCGACAAAAAAGCCTACTATATCATTGCCAGCAAAAAAAAAAAAAAAAACAACCCCCAAAAATTCTGGGCCACTATAAACAAACTCTTGCAACCTGGTAGTACATCCACCCCCAATCCTACCACATCCCCATCAAATGATAACATTGCAACGCAATTCAATTCCTTTTTTATAAACACAGTTCACTCACTTATTGACTATGACCAAAGCATCACTACTACAATCCCTGTAGCCAACAATGAGGGTGTAAACTCCTTCTCCTTTAACCCAGCCCAACCCATACCATAAAAAAATACCCAGTAAGCTCAAGCCACCAGCCTAGCTGCTGACACCCTCCCATCAGAATTCCTCAAAGCTGCCTCCGAAGTCACAGCCTACCCCATTTCTATCCTTATCAACTGGTCTATCTCTGAGAACCTTGTCCCACTAATCTGGAGAGTCTCCTGTATCACCCACTGCATAAATGTGGCAACTCTACCGAGCTTACTAATTACAGGCCCATTGCCATTCTTTCACTTCTCTCCAAAATACGAAAAAATTGTATTCATTCCCAGCTTCTAAACTACCTTCTCTCCAATAACCTCCTATCAAACACACAACATGATTTTTTACAGCACCACAACCGCCCTCCTCAGTTTTACTAACACAATAAATGAACACAGAAATCAGAATAAATATGTCTCATCCATGTTTCTAGATCTCTCAAAGGCAGTCGACACAGTTTCACACCAAAAACTGCTGTCAGAACTGGCCACATTACATCTCAGTCATTCTTCCATAGCTTGGTTCTGCAGCTATCTAACCAAATGTCAGCAGGCTGTTAGATGGCAACAGGAGCTATCATCTTTGCTCCCTGTTAACACAGGAGTTCCACAAGGCTCCATATTAGGCCTCCTACTTTTTACCATCTTCACAAATCAACTCCATAAAGCCACATCTCTTGCTTCTGTCATCCAATATGCAGATGACTCTACCCTGATATGCTCCGCCCCCTCTCTAACACAACTAAAGACTATAACACAACAATCCTTCCTAGAAGTAGAATCCTAGCTAACTAACACTAACCTCATACTGAACCCAAACAAGACCAAACTCATGCTCTTTCTCTCCACCAAAACACCCAATCCCTCAGTCACTTTTCAAATCCACTCCTCCAACAACACAATCATAAACACCAGCTCACATACCAAATTACTAGGTGTCACAATTGATAGCAAATTAAAATTTGACCTACACCTTTCTTAAACCATTAAAAAACACACAGCTGTCTTTACCGAATTAATCCTTTCCTAACTAGCCAATCTAGACTAGGCATTGCCAGTACTCATCTCTTATGTACTGTTCTCTATGCTTCTCCCATCTTTACAAACCTTAACAAAGCTGACCTTACCAAATTTGAATCAGCCTACAATAAAATAGCCAAGTTCGTCATTAGATCCCCATATAGGTCCCACCACTGCTCTGCCCTACAACAAATAAATTGGCTAGAACTCCCACAACAACTAACCTATACCCAACTTGTCTTTACTCACCAACTAATATACCAGCCAAACAGAACCCCAGCCCTACAACAATTACTCCAACCATATACCAACACTCGGCAACTCCGATCCTCACACAAAACACTCCTCCAAGTATCCAAAAGCAGCAAAAAAGCCAGGGATGCCCTCTACTCATATCACATTTCTAAACTTTGGAACTCAATCCCCCAACATATCCTAAATGCTACCAACCTACACCAGTTCAAAACTCTGCACAAAGACCACTTCACTAACAACTGGCTCTGCTCCTGCACCAAGCCAGGCTAATACCACATAAGCCCACATCAAATTTCATCCCCTTAATTTTATAGCCTTCATGTATACCCCACTCCCACTTGTTAACAACACCTATCAGATACCTACAATAAAAGTATAATTTGATAATTCCTTTTCTTTTGTAAAGGTATACATACGTACACGTATTAAAGTATACTCAAATAATCAACTAAAGATGGACCCCTGCCCTAAAAAAAAAAATATATATATATATATATATATATATATATATATATATATATATATATATATATATATATATATATATGACTTTACTACATTGTAATAACTTTCTCCTTTTCACTAAAGTGCCTATTATATATTGCACTTTCTTTGTTGTCTGTAAATATTTCTGTTAAATTCTATATAAAACTGACACTGTACCTGTCAATGTTGTTCTTGTTTTATTGGAGCTTTTCTCCCCGGGCCTCCGCTGAAATGGGTTCACACCCAGATGGGCTATCCCAGTCAACAAATGTAAAATAAAATAAATAATAAATAAATAAAAATTAACTAAGCTATATTTTCAAGCCTGACATTCAAACATTCCTTAAAACATAGTATCAGAGATTGCCACTAATAAAAATCAAACAGCAAAGTAATGAAAAATATGATTGATACTGACAGTCAAAAGCAGGCAGTCACAGTATAGTTATAAGCTGATGAGATGATCATTTAATGTGAATCCCTCTCTCTGTTTCTCTCTCTCTCTCACTCATAATTGGGATGTCTCTGTCCTTATAAAATGACATCAAGGAGGTGAAAGCATTTAGAGTAAAACAAAATAATGCAGCATGGCAGCCCCCTCTCAGGCAATTTTTTTGGGTATAACAAATTGGTAAATAATAATAACTACTTTGATGCAGAGACTTTATTAATATCAAAAGGTTCAACATATGCTAAAAAACATATATATGTTTTTTTCCAGTTTAAGTGTGGTTATCCTTTAACCAACCACTCAGCCCACATCAAAACAATCCCAAGCAATATTGGACCAACAATTTTAAGGCAGGATTGAAAAACACACCCAGTCCTTTCCACAAAGAAACTGATGTTAGCATTGCCTTCACTTTCAATAAGTATTTTATATGCAAAGGTAACCTTCATGCAAAGGAGTAACGTCATACCAAGCAAAAATATCTCACAAGACTTCCTTGGCACACTGAACCTTTGGCAAGTGTCACTCAGATAAAAATGTTACTACAAAAGCTAAAACCTACTTCAGTAGCTCACAATCTTCCATTTGTATATAAGCAAATTACAGCTGTTACAGTAGCTTCTCCTATTGTAATACTTATAAACTGATCCATTAGTGAATCATATGCTCCAGTCCTATGGAAAATACCTCTTCATAAAGGAAGAGCAGACAATTCCATTAGTAGTTTAGTACACCATCATCAACTCTAAAAGATGGTAAGTTGTCTATCTGGTGACAGCATCCAAAATCACCACAAACACACACACACACACACACACACACACACACACACACACACACACACACACACACACACACACACACACACACACACACACACACACACACACACACACACACACACACACACACACACACACACACACACACACACACACACACACACACATGCACACACACACACACACACACACACACACACACACACACACACACACACACACACACACACACACACAGAAGTCCTTATGACTATCAAGGTACATGTGGGTGTCAATGACTTTAGAGGTACCTCCTTGGACTATATGAAGAGAAACATGATGGACCTGTCAGTCTGTGTGTCCCAGGCTTGTATGAGCCTAGCATGGAGCAGTATTTTACCCTCTCCAGTGATTAAGATAGAAGATGATGCAGCAATGAGCAAACAAATAAATAACTAAGTCAATAATCGACTTCAATATTTGGCTTAGTTTTTGGTGTCATTTGAAGGGTGTCCAGTATTAGTCAGCTTGGCAAGAAATGATTGACAGACCACACTGCCTTCTTAGGAAAGGGCGACACTCATCTCATCTAAGCTTTAGAATATTGTCCAAGACATTATTCACTCCCATAGTGCCATTTTCAAAATGCCAACCTGATATACCTACTAATATAATGAAACAAGCAAAGGGAAATATGAAAGTGGTACCAATCAATGATAGGAGCCTAAACAAGACACTTCTCTCTGCACAGACCTACTTTATCCTGGATGAAGAAGATGTCTGTGCAGTGACTGAGACATGGTTTAAAATGCTGGTGTCTCCAGCTCTGCAGGGACCTTCCACACATTTAGACCAGCCACTATGCATGAAGCAAAAAAGGTGGAGGTATCTCAGTCTTCATTCAGAAGAGATTGGGATTGGGGGGGGGGGGCAGAGCTTGAATGGCTAACTGAAAGCAGCAGATTTTCAGAGCTCCATAAACTAGTATAGAATAGAGGAAATAATTTTACTTTTTTCTAATAAAAACATCCAGAACAGATAGATAAAAGTCTAAAATATAAAACTAGAAGTTTTGGTGGATTTTTGTAAGAAATTTCCTGTCAAATTATATTGGAGACTATAGCAGCTGGGGACATCGTTCAGCCACAGAGATTTTCCTTAAGGCATGCGAAAATGATATAACCAATTATTTGAATCAACACAAGTAGCATGTGTTTCATAATTTAACAGCAAACTAATGGCATGCATTGAGGTCTCTAATAGATAATGAAAGTATAATCATAAAACCAGCTGACAAAGGGGGAGCGGTTGTGGTGATGAATGCCAGCTGTTATAATGAAAAGGTACACAGTATGTTGAATGACAGGAACACGTATCAACGGATGTCTCCCATTGAGGCTAAAGTAGTAGAGAATAAGGTAAAGTGTGATTTATTGAATTTGAGTAAGTGCAATTGTATTACAGATGAAATTTTAAAATTTGCATGGATTGAACACTGTTGTTCCTGTGTTTAAAGTTAAAGCTCTCCCAAAGATACACAAGAACCCCATAGACCCACCCCTCCATCCGAATGTGTCCGGTAGGGGATGGTTTACTGAAAATATTTCAGTGTGGATTGAGTCGAAGTTGAATATAGTGATTGTTTATTTGTGACCATAGATATTAACAGTTTATTTACTGTTATTCTGAAGGAATATGGTCTAATGGCTGTTGAGAGGTTTATGAACCAGGCTCAGTCTTTGACACCTAGGGAAGTGAACAGGGTTTGTTTGCTCTTGGATCAGGTTCTAAGTAATAACATTTTTCTATCTGACAAACATTTTTATCGCCAGAATACTGGCATAGCCATGGGGACACCCTGTGGCAATTCTTATGCCAATTTAGTCTTAGCATTTTGGGAGGATCAGGCTAAGTTTAATACATCTTTTGAATGGAAAATTTGTTCAAAATATTATGTCCGTTTTATGGATGACATATTTCTGTTGTAGGGGGGGTACCCGTGATGAGTTATATAAGTTCATTGCCTATTTGGAAACTACTACAGATTTTTTAAGATTTAGTGCTGGTTGTTCAGATATTTCTGTAGATTTCTTGGATGTATGCATATTCAAAAGCAATGAGAGTGTAATAGGGATTAGTTTGTATAGAAAGGAGTGTTGGAAGAATACCCTTCTTGTCCATGCTAGCATGCATCCAAGGCATTTGTTCAGCAACATAGCGAAAGGGCAATTTTTATAGAATGTCAAGATTGTGTACAAATAACAATAATTTTTAAAGAGAGGTCATCTGAGTTGGTCCATGACCTTAGTAAAAGAGGTTATACAGGAGGGATAATACAGTGAGCATTTGAACAGTGTCAGAAGGAGAGGGCCAATAGGGAGAAACCTTGGTTTTCTAGGAGCAGCAATGACATACAGCCTTCGAGGACATCAGGTCAACAACCATTACGTGTTAACATAAAGTATAGCAACAACGCAGGAGGCATATGAAATATTATTAGACAAAACTGGGGAATTTTGTTAACTGATGATAAAATTAAAAACCTTGTAACTGATCAACCACTGTTTTGTTTCAAAATGCATAAGAATTTGAAAGACTTGTTGTATAATGACAGACATCAGATCAAAAGAGTTAAGACTACATGACAGGGTACCTTTCCATGCAGGCACTGCAAGGCTTGCCAGTATATAGCACAGGATAATTTATTTGTACATCCTGTGACCAAAAAGGAGTATTTCTTGACACGCTATGCAGATTGTCACACAGCAGATGTTATATATTTGGCTGAGTGTAAAGACTGCCACTCATTTTATGTAGGCAAGACTAGCTGTAAATTAAAGAATAGGATTTTACAACATATGTCTGCCATACGCTTAGGTTATGAAAGTAATGCTTTGTACCAACATATTAATAGCAACAGCACACATACCTTTAATTTCATGGTACTACAGATAGTGAATGTTTCCAGGAGAGGGAGGATTTATGTAATTTAACTGAAAACCATGAGTCTAAATGGATAGTTAAACTGGCAGCACATAGACACCCCCCAGGCATGAACGGTGTAATCCCAATAAAGTCCATCTTAAAGATAAGGCGGATTCATTATTGAATTTCATTGGTTATTTGATATTTTAAATGTGAAGTTTTATCAGGTTGTAATTTGTCTGAAGAAGGATGTGTATCCTGAAAGCATTTACTCTATGTTCATTTTATTAAATTACGTGTTTTACAGCTTGGTGATTCAGATTTTTTTTCCTTTTTGCATATTTTTGTATTGATATGTTGAAGTAAAGGATCGGAAAGCACTGACTGCCTTTATATCTTTGTAATCTTTCAGACTAACCCAATGCCCGTAATTATAATGTAGTCAGATGACGGTGGTACAGTGGTAGCATTGTTACTTCACAGCAAGAGGTTCTCCTGTTCGATTCTCAGCTGGAGTGCCTGCTGTGTGGAGTCTGCATGTCCTCCCCGCGGTCAAGTGGCCTCCGAAAGACATGCGTGAATGGGTGTGCCTTCACTGAAGGTTGTGCATCAGGCTGGCAACTCGGCACCATAAACATCGACTGCCAATCATTAGCAGACCGGAGTTTCGCTGTGGCAACCCCTAACCGGGATAAGCCGAAAAGACAAACAAACAATTGAATGAACACGGATGATGTCTGAAAACCTTAGTGCTTTGTATGAAATATCAGCCTGATATGCTGTGATAATAAACACTTGTTTTTTTGTGATGATATCATCTTAAAACAGTGTAATTAGGTTGTGAGATCCGTTCCTTATACACAACACACGTAACTCTATTAGATGAAGGAAGGAAAGAGGAGGGGAGGGGAGAGGAGGGAAAAAAGATATACAAGTAAATCAGAAGTTGTATTGTTGTTAAAGACAATCATAATCTTAGTAAATAGTAAGTTAATCCCTGTAAACACTAATAGTGAAATTTTAATTGACACTTAATTTGAAGTCTGGATAAGTTTAATGTCCAAATGATTGTCATGGCATAATAACATTCTGCATAGAAATGCTCTCATTTGCATTTGATCCTGATGCTGATAATGGCTGCTTAGTCTGCATATGAGGTCTGCTTTTTGTTTTCTGACTAACAGCAGCTATAATAGAGATTGTGATGTGATGCAATGTAGCAACGAAAGAATAAGATGGGGGTAAGTCTGCATTTTAATAACTGAACAGCTTCATATCCTGATTGTATATGTTAGAAGAATAATGTCATGTTAATGCCCAGATGCTTGTGAGATGGAGTAACAGAACTGTAATGTTGTCAAGTTGGTGGCATAGGAGTGGCCATGAAATACTGGCAGCTGATAGATTTCTGATGAATTTGGAGTATTCATGTGATTTTGCTTGTTGTTTTGACTTTGCAGGGCTCATATTGTTTGGACTGAGCATGGGAGACTTGGTTTTCTTTTTTTTTTTTTTTTGTGCATAGAGATCTCAGAACAGCAGTTTGTTTTGATGATGTTTGCAACTGGAAGTGCTATAAAAAAGAAAAAAAAGAAGGGAAAGAAGGGGAAGCTTGATCTGGAGAGTTGGGAAGTGGGAAAACAATCTCTCGTGAGTGTTCAGAGGTGAAAAGAGGAGGAAGCTTGATCTTTCCCATTTGGGTAGTGAGAAAACAATCTCTCGTGAGTTTTCAGAGGTGAAGCTTTTTAGAGTCAGAGAAACTCACGAGCTGGATTACTTTTTTCAGTTAACTCTTCACAGAGCTGCAGTATCTGTTTAGGGTTGCTATAGATACAGGCAATAAAGACTATGATTGGCTGTTAAATTTCTCATGGGAATGAGGAAGTATATATAAACAATGCGTTTGAAAAACTTATTTAGGCACCCTGTCAGAACACTGTATATTTCACTAACAAAAGATATATGTAAAGCCATTTAAGATGCTCAAAGCTATAATGTTTTAATAAATCCAACATAATCATCATAAAAGAAAGAAGTTCATATTTACTGTACACTATCTGTTGTATATTTTTATAGTATTGAATGTTATATTTCATACAATTTTATATGCATATATAAGTGTTTGAACTAACAGTTTTTAATTTTGATCTAGCTGTAATTGATTATATTAAGTATATTTGAATAAATGCCATATAGCAATGACATAAGATGACCTAAATATCTTCACACATTAGTAGAGTTATACTACTAGATAAAACTGATCATCAGTACATAATGAGAATTATTTTAGTAGAACATGCAGCTTGTTGCGTACTTTTTAGTAATTACGTTACTAAATTTCTTGTGTTATGGTTGAAAATTGTAAAGGACTGGTATGAAATGTTAAGTTATATTGTGTGTATAAAGGAATACTCAAATAATTACTCCAAATAGTTGACCATATATAAACAATACAAATATATAATAGTACACACAAGCATATTTACATCTGTACAAGATTTCATGGTTTGCTATTTCAGTACAGTGATTGGATGGGGAAGGAGAGAGGGGGAGAAAGGGGAAGGAAATTTGGACATTATTAATAGAATTTGTAATATAATATAAGAACATGTTTATGCCTTCCTATGGGCAAACCAGTTACTATCTATACTTGATAAGAAGTAAGATTAGTCATATGGTATATTGATATAACTCAATAATTAGCTTAACTCAGACATACATGTTATGTTGTTACAGTTGGTAATAATACAAATACTAATTTAACAAAGAAAAATGAAACCCTACCAAGATGAATACTAAATTGTCATATGTCACCATATTTACAAAATAGTCTTCATTAATATTTAAAACTTTTTATGGAGCTTAGATGAAATGGGAAAAGAAAGTTTGTCCATCAGTTTTATTTTATCTGTTGGACTTGGAATGCTTATCATTCCATGTTGGTTGAGGTTCAAAAACCACACTAGTTTAATTGCAGCAATTATCTTAGAATTTACATTCATATTTAGTTTCAGTAAACCTGACTTAAGTTTTTTTTCATTGTTTATCTTGAAGGAAATATTCTTGAGTGAGATAGATGAATGATTACTAATTATTATAAAATTAAGATCAGAGGAGGAGACATACATTTTAAAAAACAATAATATAACAATCCTTTCTCTAAAAACAACCTGATATGGACTTTACATTGTTATCTTTAAATACTAATGGCTTAATTAACCCAAATAAGAGATCTAATCGAGTAAAATATATAAAATTAAATAGAGCTCAAGTAATATTCATGCAGGAAATACATTTAAAAAAATTGACAAATTTATATGGAACAAAAGTAAGTATATGACCCTAGCCTGTTCCTCCTATAAAACAAAGACTAGAGGAGTAACAATCCTATGGAAAAATAATTTTCTAAGTCCTGAAGTTATATACAAATATGTAGATAGTGATGGAATTATAGCTATTGTTATCTTGAAATTTAATAACAGAATGTGGACATTAGTAAACTTATATTGGTTTCCTGGGATGGGTGGTAGGAGCAGTCAAAAACACTTAGATAGTATTACAAATATATCTAAAGGAAACTTAATAATAGGTGGAGATTGTAATTGTATCACTGATACTTCCAAAACCACTAATAAGAAATCTACATGCTTATCATCTATTGCAAAATTACTAAGAAGATGGGCCGAGGCTTTAAAATTAAGTATAATACTATAGACAACAACTCATTGCTATTTTCCCTTCAAGATTATAGATTTGGTACCCAAACAAGAACAGATAAAATATATGTTTCCCAGGATGTTTACACAAAAATTATATTCTTCTCAATAATCCCGTGTCCTTTATCAGATCATATCTCTCTTGTTTTGAAGATTGAAATAGATTTTAAACCATTAACACTCACCCCTAGAATTCCTTCATATATTACAAAAATTAAAGAATTTAAGCAATGGTTAATCACTGAACTCCAGTTCTTTTTAGATATAAACTACAAATCAGAAGTAAGCATAATAATGGTTTGGTATTCACTAAAAGCCTATATATATGGTAAAACCCTTAATTGGTATAAAAATTTAATTAAGAAATGGTGATCAGAACTACAAGAACTACAAAACCAACTCTTACTACATAAATCTAGAAAGGATTTTTAACTCAATTGAAAACAAAAAGAAACTAGAAGATTTAAATAAAAGATGCAATGAAATATTAACCCATAAAACTAAATTAGCTATGGAAATATTAAAAATAAACTCTTATGCTACTTCTCCAAAATATTTACAACATGAAAATCAAAACTGAATCAAAAACTAATTCTATAGTTAACGGTTTCAGAAATAGCTGATATTTTAGACATTGTTAAAAATCATTACACAGAACATTATAACAGTAAAAACATTATAATGGAACATTTGAATCTAGAAACTATACTCCCTAACATAAAGTAAATTCCTGAAGAATTAAAAATAGAGTTGGAAAAAACTATTACACACAAGGAAATTAAAGATAAGATCAAAGAAAGTAAAACTGATAAAGCCCCAGGGATAGATGGCTTACTAGCAGAAATATATAAACTTTTCTCCACATCCATAACTTCATTGTTACATAAAACACTGCTTGAAATCCAAACACAAGGAAAAATTCCTCCATCATGGAGATACTCTTTAATCACCCCTATTTTAAAAGAAAATAAAGACTCTAGCTATTGTAGTTCCTATATACCAATATCACTGCTGAATAATGATTATAAATTATTCATGTATATTATGTAAACAGAATAAAAAAAACTATCTGAAGTAATTAATAATTATAAAACTGGATTTATACATAATAGACACACACATGATAATATTAAAAGGATACTGCAATTAATTGATTATTTCAATAGAGAAAAATAAGAAGCCCTGATAATTGGTTTGGCTATAGAAAAATCTTTGAATTCCTTAAATTGGAAATATTTAAATAAAATTCTAGGTGTATTTAACTTCCCTACCTCTTTGTTTACTCTTATAAAGAATATCTATGAAAATAATTTACCTTATGTTAAAATAGGACCCTTTACTTCAGAGGCAATTCAGATTACTAGAGGTACTAAACAAGGTTGTCCCATGTCACCCATCTTATTTGCACTAGCCATAGAAATACTAGATATATTAATATGAAACAACCCAAAGATAAAAGACATAGATATATATGACCAATATAGTTCTAAAATTATGCGTTTTGCTGATGATGTACTTCTTACTTTACTCAATTCAGAAGAAGTATAAGATGAAGTAGATTTATTGATGTAAACTCACATACATGGAATCTGCCAGGCAAGCCGACCAGTAGTACACCAACACCATACACAAGTCAAATAAATTCAACGTGCATTTAATATACTATAACATAGAATTTAAGCACATAAAAAAGCTTTTTGCTGAATTGAATAAATCAACTTCCTCAGAAAAAAGCCTACACAGGAAACAAGGGTTTAAATTTCCCTCCACCTAGTCACATGATTGCTAGACAAACATTGAAAGGTTGTCTGCATAGTGGAACACTCGCAAGCCCCTCCCCAGCATTTAAAAACATTTAAGCATCAATAAAATGAAAAAGTAAATAAATAAAAAAAAGCGATGTGCCTAATTCACTTAACCCATTGCTTTGTGGACACAGCAAAGTTTATCACAAATTAAAAACTAAAAAAATCAAATGACACATTAAAAATTATTAAACCCATAAAAGTCATGTGCATGTATATGTTTAAACAATATTACATAATTTTAAATGTTTAATATGAAAAACTCTACTATAAAAAATAATAAATATTTGTAATTAATATAATAAATTATATTAATTTATGATAAACTTTAATAAAGTGAAATCATCCTCTCACATCATTGTGCAAAAGAAACTGTATGTTTGAAAATTATTATTTATCTACTCAAAGTTTTCAGACTCAAAATACACATGATGGAACTCAATTCATTGATGCCTGGGTAGTGACAAGCATCTAGTCTTAGTTGCCAAATTAATTCACAATGTTCCAGAATCAGACTCAGGAGGGAAATTTAAAGCCCTGTTTCCTGTGTAGGCTTTTTTCTGAGGAAGTTGATTTATTCAATTCAACAAAAAGTTTTTTATGTGCTTAAATTCTATGTTATAGTATATTAAATGCACTTTGGATTTATTCGACTTGTGTATAGTGTTGGTGTACTACTGGTCGGCTTGCCTGAGCGGATTCCATGTGTGTCAGTTTACAGAAGTTTATCGTTCTTTCTTAAGTGTGTATTTTGGAGTTTTATGGACATGGAAACAGCTTTGGGTTCAGCACCAGTGCTTTCAGAAGTGGATAAAGTGAGCAATTTATCATTGTTAATCCAAATGCTCACACACAAGGTGGACAATTTATCGACCAGGTTAGACCAGGTAACCGAGTCACAGCAGGTTTTGCTTAGTTAAACCCCAGCTAATTTGAATAGTCTGGGTTTGTCTAGTAATACAAGGCCAAGTACTTCTAGTGTACCTCCAACAGTTTTTGGGTATTACTACAACTGTTCAGTCAGAACAGGTTCGAAGTACAGAACTTAATGATGGGGCTCTCTTGGTCAGTAGAGTCACATCAACCCCAGACAAAATAATTAATCAACAGCAAAATCATCAGTCTAATTCTACCAGTTTTACTGGGGCTCCAGATTTGAATATTTGGCTTGAAAGACCTTTTACTTTTTCCCAACCACTACTCAACAATTTTCCAGAGGAACCAGTTGAGTCTATTGTGGATTTATCAATGAAACTACATCTGTTTGACCAAAAAACTGGTCAAGCTGAGGAAAATTCAGCTGGAAATAGCCTATTTTCAAGAATGTAAATGGCTGAAGGTAATTCCTAAAGGCTTGAGGTCTTGGCAATACCAAACGGGTCTAGATGAAGGGTCTTCTTTCCATTCTGACCTTATTAGTTTGTTTGATAAACACGGGTTTGAGCTGCTTGAGTTAATGTGTAAACATTACCAGGAGGCAGCCAACAGTCTGGTTGGGGAAACTAGTTCATTGGATGATGACATCAAAAAGAATATAGATTTTCATAGATACCATTTCGACTATGAATGGATTTTTAGTAGCATAGACCAATATGTCACTAAAATGAATACAGCTAAAATCAAGAAATTAAATTGTGATTTGAGGGATTACAGGGAAGGTACAGCTTACCCAAGACCAGCTCCGGCACAAGAAACATTTTAGCCATCCCCAATGGTTCTATGGGGGTGGCTCCCCATAGAGCAAACTCCAGGAACATTGACAATAACAACCAGAATGTCGAGGAACCATTGCCTGAACAAGTATGACCGAGCGAGCGGTTAGCTAACAACTCCAACCACAAGCAGTCATCCCAGGTGGATTTTCAGAACAGAGGCTCCAACCATGCCCCTCTTCCAGGCCTTAAAGCCCGGAACAAAACCAAGAACCGATGGAACTAGGTATGTATTGTAGTAATGTTACAGTAGTCCAGCCTTGTTCTTGTGAGGTTATTTACAACATTAACTCTGATTTTAAAATTTTCAGCTAGTCAGGGACTGCTTTTCCTCCTAACCTGGTGAAACTGTTAGCAAAGGGTTCTTCCTTTGTCCCTTCCAGACGAGTGGACATTGCTAAGACTCTCAATGAATTCAAAATGTTTGTAAGAAAACTTAATTTGCATGTACTTTTGGGGAATTACACTGGTATGAGTAGTGATTATCATATACCTAGTATTTACCATCCTCCATTACATCCAACGATAGCACTTTTTGATCAACTATGCGAGTTGGATTTACGTCACACTTTGGGTGACTCCCATTTACAGGCTAACCACCCTTTAACATCAGTAAAGAGGAACCATTTTTATTGGCGTCTTTGTGCAGTTTGCCAGTTAGAATCATGCAACCTGACAAGGGTGGGGGTTTAGCAGTAATGAGCAACAAAGATTACATCACAAGGATGACTGAAATAGTTTCCACTGACACCTATGAAGAGGTAACAAGGAATGAGCTTAACGTAGGCTACTCTAGGATTAGGTCTTATATTCAAGACATGTTTATTGAAGCAAGAATAAACATTGAATTATATAATTATCTGACCATGTTAGCCCCCCAGGATTCCCATTTTATTTGGAATCCCTAAGGTCCATAAGGACCTACACAACCCTCCTATGCGCCCACTAGTGAATGCAAGGAACAGCATTACGTGCGCTAGTGCTAAAGTGGTTGATAATATTCTGAAAAAAATATGTCAAAAGTGAAACCCAGATCTCCAAGGATTTGTGGACCTTCTTGGAGAATGTCAACAAAATACCTTTTAGAGAGGAGTATAATTTCCTCACAGTTGATGTTAAGGACCTTTACTCTTCTATTCCTCATTTAGAAGCAGTGGAGTGGGTGACCTTTATGATGAGAGTAAAAGGGGCCTCTTGTTCAGAAATCCAACTCATAGGGGAACTATTAGATATAATCCTGTCCCATAACTATTTGACCTTTGATAATAAATATATTCTTCAAAAAATAGGTGTGGTCATGGGCTCCCCATGTGGAGCTAGTTTAGCTAACCTGGTCATGGCGCACTGGGAGAGGGAGTTTGTCATGGCCAACCCTAACATCCAGGAAAAAAATGTATTTTGCACACATTTCCTGGACGATATTTGTATTATTCTAAAGGGAGATACTGAAGTAGCCCAGGAGTTAGTTGAATTTTTTAACCCAACGACTAGGTTTCTTAAATTTACTTCATGCTTTGCTGAAGACAGAATATCCTATCTTGACATACACTTGATTAAATACTGTATCAACAAGTGTTACTTGGCTAAAATATTCCATAAGGAAACTTATTCTAACACCTTCCTTCAGTTCTCTAGTTGCCATCCTTTTTCACAGAGAAAATCTGTGGTCAAGGGGCAACTGATTAGGGCTGCTCGAATGGTCACTACAGACACAGACTTTAGGGATGAGTGTAACTTCATGAAGGATTTGATTTTAAAAAGAGGGTACCCTTTGAACTTGATTCTGGATTTGGTGGATGAAGTTCAGTCAAAAAGAAACAGGGGAATTTATTTACCCATACTTAATCAGAATACAGTACACCAGACAAATACAAGTCGGATTATAGAAGGCATAAGTCCTTATAGTTTTATTCTAACATTTAGCTTGGACGCTAAAACAGTGACAGCTATAGTTCAGAAAAATTGGAATTTGTTTATGAACGATGTAGCATTGAGGAACAAACTTCAGGGATACTCCACTATAGTTTATAAATGGGGACCCAATCTAAAACAGTTACTGGAGAGGAAACCGAGGAAGGTAGGATGTCTGTTAGGTATGTCTAAGTGCAACATGTGTCCGTATTGTAAACACATGGAGACAGGACACACCTTTGAGGTGAGGGGTAGGAGGTACAAAATAGGGGGTAAATTCAACTGTCAGATTAAACAAGTGGTCTATCTAGCAAGGTGTTCCCACTGTCCAGTCTTTTATATTGGAAAGACCGACAGAAAATTGCGAGAACGGGTGTATGAACACATATACGCAATAGGGAGACATAAAGGAGAGAACGCCCTTGTGAGACACATAATGGACCACCCATCCCATAGTTTCACCTTTCAAGTTATAGATCAAGTCCCTATGGATAAGAGGGGGGGCCCTGAGTCTTTGATTCTGGAACGTTGTGAATTAATTTGGCAACTAAGACTAGATGCTTGTCACTACCCAGGCATCAATGAATTGAGTTCCATCATGTGTATTTTGAGACTGAAAAGTTTCAGCAGATAAATAATAATAATTTTCAAACATACAGTTTATTTTGCACAATGATGTGAGAGGATGATTTTGCTTCATTAAAGTTTATCATAAATTAATATAATTTATTATATTAATTACAAATATTTATTATTTTTTATAGTAGAGTGTTTCATATTAAAATGTTAGGACTATGTAATATTGTTTAAATATATACATACACATGACTTTTATGGGTTTACCCATTTTTAATGTATCATTTGATTTTTTAGTTTTTAATTTGTGATAAATTTTGCTATGTCCACAAAGCAACGGGTTAAGTAAATTAGGCACATTGCTTTGTTTTATTTATTTACGTATTCATTTTATTGATGCTTAAATGTTTTTAAAGTAGGATATATTTATTGAGTCTTTTGCTGTTGCTATCTGGCACTATGAAATTGTAACATAAATAATGTATCACTTTAAAAGTTTGTAAAGCTGGGGAGGGGCTTGCGAGTGTTACACTATGCAGGCAACCTTTCAATGTTTGTCTAGCAATCATGTGACTAGGTGGAGGGAAATAAATTTAAACTCCTGTTTCCTGTGTAGGCTTTTTTCTGAGGAAGTTGATTTATTCAATTCAATGAAAAGCTTTTTTATGTGCTTAATTTCTATGTTATAGTATATTAAATGCACTTCGGATTTATTCGACTTGTGTATGGTGTTTGTGTACTACTGGTCGGCTTGCCTGAGTGGATTACATGTGTGTGAGTTTGCAGAAGTTTATCGTTCTTCCTTGAGTTTGTGTTTTATAGATTTATTGATAGCGAACTTTCATAAGATCTCAGGACTTCATTTTAATAAATCAAAATCAAAGTTCTTGCTATTGAACAAAAGAAAAGTTAAACAAGTAGGTAGGAATCACATCATTGGCAAACAAGTCACAACTTTAAATTATTTGGGGATTGTTTTGAGTGGAAACATAACTGAGATATTAAATATTAATTATAGAAAGATTATTGATGCAATAAAACTCTGGTGAACAAGTGGAATAGTTTATTTAAAATATTGAAGATAGATTACAACTAATAAAAATGGTACTGCTTCCTAAAACTCTATATGTAGTACAAGCTATCTTGTTAATATCTGAGAAAAGCTATCTTAAGGAAATAACATCAATATTGTTAAGATTTTTATGGCACCCTAAAAGGAACAGAATTGCACTCACTCATCATATTAGACAATGGGAACAAGGAGGAATAAACTTTCCAGATATTGAGGCGTATATAAGAGCTACCTAACTTAAAAATGTGATAGAATGGATAAATCCTAATTACACATCTAATTAGAAATTGCTACATTCAATTATAATAATAAATGAAAAGAACTTGTCAAAAATACTTTAGTTATAGACAAGGATAATAAAATATGGTATTCACTGAGTTTAATACTACAATATAATATAGCAAAACCTACTAAATTAAATCTAATCAATCATCTCTTTGATATTTGTAGAAAATGTGCTAATGTGAATATGGATTTAAAGCTTTGGGTTACAATATTAGTTCCTTTCAGTATTACTTAGAAGTTTCCTGACAGGCTGCATAGAGATATCTTATTAGGAATATAAGAATTTAATATACTGGCAGCATTGCATAAAAAATCAACAAGTCTTAGATACACAATATATGTTGTCAACTTATAGATTAACCTCTCATGATTGGTTATTACTACAGAATGTTTTGACATACTCCAAGGATCTATGTAGAATAATAAATAACTCCTCTTTTAAAAAATCCACTCAAATTTATAAGTGGGTTGTTTGGAATTATATATAATAATTCAAATATAAAGAACAAAATATAATCTTTATATAATATAATAAAAATTATAAAACAACCCCTACATCAAATTATTGGCAGTATATTACTAAAGGAATATCAATACCTTCAACATCAGAAAATAAATCAAACATACTGCTATTAGTTAAACTAACATCTTATTTTCAATATTGGAGAATATTTAATTGGAAATATCTGCATAGATCCTTCCTAACCCCTGATAAAATTTACAAAAATCAACTCTTCCAGTAATAGGTTATGTTGAAGATGTCAATGGGCTTCTAAAGCAGATTGCTCTCATATTTTCTATGACTGTATGGAAATTAAAACATTTTGAAATAATATTAATGACATTTTACAAGCAACGTATATAGATCATTACATTGTCATGACTAAAGCTTTAGTTTTATTGAATATAAATGAAGGTCCTTTTATGAATAAATCAAACCTCTATTTACTGTGGACAATACTAGCAATAGCTAGGAAATGTATAACTAGGAAATAGAACTCAACCGCAGCACCTACCAGAGAGGACTTTCTGTGTTTACTGAAGAAGACAGCATTAATGGAGATAAAAATCAAAGAACTAAGAATGTTCCCTATGCCATTAGTTAATAATACATGGAAGAAAGTTTTGTCATTGATTGATACGTTACAATTGGAATCAGTCTCCTTTTGAAGAGAAGTATAATATATGTTATGATTTATTACCTGTTGTATAAACATACTACTATCTAAAGTGTACTCTTGTCAGGCTAAATGTAAATATTGTACATAGTTAATCAATTAATCAATTTGCTTCTTCTTTGTAAACAAGTACTTTTTGTGTTATACATTTAAAATAAAAATTATCTGAGTAAAACAAAAAAGTGAAGAAGAGACTGGCATCAAGGCTGATTAAGCAGCATGATGCATTACATCTCCTTCATATTCCAATCACTATCAGAGAAGTCCCTTACCACATAAAGCAATTTCCTTTGAAATACAATTGAATCCAGGGTTAACTTCCACTTCTAGAACCTTTAAAAATTCCTCAAAAGTAAACTACCTACTCTTACATGACACATTGGCAAGCTTCAAATCCCCACCATACCCAATTAACTCCACTAAATACGTGGAACCACAAACCACTAAATTATACCAACATGTAAACAGGTGTATAGATGCAGCAGTACCTGGTAGAAACAAGCAAAGGGAATTCCACAAAAACATACCCTTGTGGAACTTTAATATCAACAAGCTTTACGTACAAAAAAGGATGAGATTATTGGTTAAAAAGGAAGCAAAACAATACAGAGAATGATGTAGCCCTCATCATTAAATTAAACAAGGAATGCAGATGCTTAATTAAATCGAATAAAGCCAAGTTAGAGGTTAAAGTAGCCACCTAAGGAAAAGACAATCACAAGGCCTTTTTTAGCTATGTTCATAATCTCAGGATTACAGCATAACAATGTACAGAGCTGACTGCACACTATGTTACCTACACTGAAAACACAGTAATAGGACTGTCCATAGAGATTCATGCAATATAGTAGAAGTAAACATGAATTATTACTGTGCAGCTAAATTAATAACTGATAAAGTTTTATCACAAGAACACATGGTAGTGAGGGAGAAGAAGGGGAGAAACTGAATACCATCATGGAATAATTGAATAGACAAAACTATAAAGCAATTAAGACAAGAAGTGCCACTGTTAGAAGAGTATAGAAGAGGGAGCATATCAACAAAAATACTTAGAACGATAGACATGATAAAAGCAATGCGCAGTATTAGAACAGATCAGGATCTATCACTCACTACCACAAATAACAAACTAAAAATCTCAGCACAGGTGGAAAAACTAAGAAGATATGCTGATAAATATAAAGTACAAAATAAGCAATTTATTGATGACCCAAAAAAGTTTTATAGAGAACTGAGAAACAAGGTAAAAGGAATTGAAAGACCACCAAAAAAAGAAGAAATAGATACATTTTGGAGAAGTATCTATGAAGACCTGTAGGACATAACAAATATGCTAAATGTATAGAAGACATAAAAGAAAGAATAAGAACTTTAAAAGTACAGGATATGCAATAGGATAAACTAACAGCCAAAGAGATTGAAACAAAGTTAAGAAAAGTCTCTAAATGGAAAATGCTAGGTCCAGATGCAGCACCTAACTTCTGGTTAAAAGCATGAACATCTTTGCATGAAGATTTAGCTATGAGTAAGAACTATTCATATGCATACCCTGAACAGACACCAACCTGTCTAACAACAGGAAAAACAACACTCCTACTTAAGAGTGAACCTTTAATCTACCCTAAAAATTATAGATCGATAAGTTGCCATCCAACAACTTATACATTATACATTGAGATTGATGCAGACAGAGTTTATTGTCATTTAGAAGAAAATTCAATTATGGCAATAGAACAAAAGCGGAATAAAAGAAAGCCATATGGAACAAAGGATCATTTGTTGTTAAAGTCATAGTGGAGAACTATGAAAAGGGGAAGATTGACTACATCACAGTGACCATAAAACAGTGGCAGATCACTTTGCAATTAAGCCATGATAAAGGACAGATTACTTCAGGGATAAAAATTCAAAGGGGGATATTCCAGGGTGACTCTCTGTCTTCACTGCTATTCTGCCTTGCTATTAACCCATTATGCTGTCTACTTAATAGTTTAGGCCATGGCTACAATTTGGCTCCTAGAAAACAAATAAGTGTAAAGATTTTCCATCTTCTCTTTGTCAATGATTTAAAACTGTATAGCACATCAGATGAGGAATTGAAAGCACAACTGCAAGTTGTCAAAACTTTTTCAGATGCTATAAGAATGTCATTTGGTCTTGATAAATATGCAAAAGTAACCTCTAAAGCAGGAAAAACTGCAGAACCAAGAAAACATCAGTTTGGGACAAGAATGCGATATAAAAGAACTTGAGCAAGAGGGAGTGCATAAATATTTGGGAACTGATGAAGGATCCACAATAAAATATGAACAAATGTGAATACAACTTAGTAAGGAATACTTTAGAAGATTTAATTAATCCTGAAAACAGCACTGACATCTAGGAACAAAATCCAAGCTATAAACAAATTTGTTCTTCCTGTCCTAACTTACAGATTTAGAGTGATTGACTGGCCCCAAAATGTGCTGGCTAGATTAGATAGGAAAACAAGAAGGATGCTTCATGACCACCAAATGATTTATAAAAATCAGTGCATACCAAGATTATATATTCTCATTCTGAAGGAGGGATGGGTCTCCTTGAAATTGATTACATATATAGATCTTCAATTGTGGGACTCCACAAATATCTGCTGACATCACAAGACCCAAATGTAGTGAAAGTTTTGAAACATGAGGAGAATAAATCTAAGATGATTTCCCTGCTTAGGCTAGCACAAGCATATTGGTTTCAAGCAGAAATGGAAATCAAACCACAAGTAGATAAAAATCAGGTAGCAACTGAATGTGCCAAAAAACAAAAGAAAGAATATAAGGTGAAGGATCAGATGAGAAAGCAAGACATGTGGAAAATGCATAAATACAGTTCCAAGTATAGAAAATGTCTGGAAAAATCGTATGTTGATCAGGAATGAACACAGGAATGGTTAAGGAGAGGCACATTCAATCCAAGAGATGACAGGTTAATATTGGCAGCCCAAGATAATGGGCTATGTACACATTGATTTACAAAGTCCATCGAGCATGTAGGAGAAACAGACAAATGTAGGTTTTGTAAAATAGAATTGGAAACATTGCTGGCTGTGACATACCAATGGCAGAAGTATTGTATACTGAGAGGTATAATAATGTGGCAAGACTGTTGCACTGGGATTATGCAAACATTATGGTATTAATGTGGCTGAAAAACACTGGAAACATGAGCCACAAAACATCATAGAAAATTATGAAGTCTGCATCACATCACATGAATCACATCACATCCATTACCAATAGTTCAAAATAGATGTTGGAAAACCAGATATAGTGGTCCATGAAAAGAAGACAAAAGTAGCATTGATCATTGAAATCGCCACACCCAGTGACTACAGTGTTGTGCATACAGAGAGACATAAAGTCATAAAATATCAGGATTTGCAGGCAGAAACGAGAGCAATGGAGAAGAAAGATAACCAGATAGTTCCAGTAGTAGTAGGAGCAATGGGTCTTATAAAAAAGAATCTGCAATCATATTTAGATATGTTACCAATACATGTAACTCCATACGAATTGCAGAAGGAGTCATCAAAGACTTGAAACAATACTAATTCCATGAACATTAATTGTACTTTGACTTAGGAATGGGGTCCATTCCTATCATGGTATTAGAAACCCAAAAGATTTGGAGAAATTAAAAAAGGGAAAAATGAAGAACAGCTAACCTACTGGCTGATAAAATTAAGCTCAAACTTTAACACAGGCCCCTTCATCTATCTCACATGAAATATCTGAACTGATTCTCCACCAGCTATAACAGAAGACCAAGTCCTAAAAGTGCTATCAAAAGCAGGAAAAATACTGCATGAATGGGTCTTGACAATATCCCAGGATGCATCTTGAATATCAGGAAGCACGATTAAGAAACAGCTATAACACTGTTCAACCTAAGCCTCCATATTCGTTTATCACCAGGTGAACAGAGAACAGAAACAGCTATTCCCCTGCATAAAGGAGGACCTTATAGACCCATAAGCGAAGCCATGGCAAGAATTATCATGGACTTTAGCAATAAGGACATAGAGATTCACCAAACACTAGACCCACCTCAAACTGGATTTGTCAAAGGTAGGTCATGCTTGCTTGACCTGGTGGAATTTTTTGAAAAGGTCACCAAAACAATGGATAAAGAAAAAATGGTATACCACCTATCTCCACCTAGCTGAGGCTTTTGAAACACTCTCCCACTCAAGCATAAAAGAAACGCTTAATAAACTGCAAATAAACCCCTTTGTCACCCACTGGAATGCCAGCTGGATCACAGACTGGATGCAGGAGATCAAAATAGGGGAAGCCACCTCCACAAAAAGACCAGTCACCTGTGGAGTCTCCCAGAATTCAGTGTTGGGACCTCTTCTCTTCAGAATCTACTTCTCAGAAAAGCCAATAGCAAAGAGCTCTGACTAATTAAGTTTGCAGAAGACTGCAAGCTAGGAGCTGTGATCATATCTCAAAAGACTCGGCAATCTTTCAGGAAAGCTTTTCCCAAACAAATAACTGGTACCAGATTGATGGACTGAAGCTAAATGCCAAAAAACGTGTTGTCATATCTTTTGGAAACTTCAGCTCTCCCAGGGGAACCACATTGACAACACACCCTTAACAGCTGACCGACTGATTCGTGATTTGGGCACTTATGTGGACCGTGACCTAACTTTTGACCAGCATGTATCCACCATGGTTAGTCCTATATTGCACAGCTTATAAACAAGGTAATTGTTTCTAGATACAGGGATGTCATTGTTCTCCATTACTCAGCCCTCATTAGGCCAGTCATAAAAGTATAATGCCCGTTTTGGCATGCATCTGTCCAGGCACATTCAAAAACTGGAATGGCCATAGAGATACCTTACAGAAAGGATGTAATGCCTTAGCAATATGTCCTACTTGGACAACCTCAAAGCCCTATCACTATATTCAGACTCTTACAGACTGGTCAAGGGTGACATGCATAGCATACAAGGCATCTCATGACCCATTATTGATAGTTCACATCTGTAAGCCAAATGTTATCAGAAATACTTGATCTAGGGACCTAAACCTCTTCTGCATCATTAACAGAACACCCTGGAGGGACATGTGTATCTCGGGATACTACTGCTCTGGAAGAGACCCCCCCCCATCCATGTAAAATGAGGCTCATCCCTCAATCATTGAAGTATAACTTAGATTAATGGATAGAAAAAAGGAAATTTACTCCAGGACTCCCCCTCAATACTACTAATGGACAGGGGTGCCTAAATGCTTTATCCCCAATGCAAGGGTTGGACTAGTAATTATCAAAACAGTAATATATAGATGTAGATGTTGGAAAAGGTTAAATTAATCTAAACACCAACAGGATAGGTTAATTTTAAGCACCAAATGGAATAATTTGCTAGGCTTAAAATGGGCCACAATGCCAGTTAGCCTAGTATTAACCTATGAAACTATTTAAAATGTGTGCAAAAGCAGTTATTACATCATCACCTGTAAATAATGTGTTATTGACTACTTAGCATGTTTTTTTACCTGGCTACAGCATTAAAACTGCTCTTTTATTCTTCTTATGTACTATTAACCATAGCAAAAAAAGGATCTTTCCATCTCTGTTATTCTCTTTGAGCTATCTAAGGCCTTTGATAATGTTTCTCACTCTCTTCTTTTACTACGGTGGATGATATACATCTGGCATATAACAATTACAATGATTCAAAAGTTTTGTCTTATCTACAATGAACACTGAAATGGCCCCAAGCAGGTTCTGCTTTCTACGCAATAATATATGTGTCCTTTAAGGCTCAGTACTTGGACCAGTTCTCTTCAGTATATTTGTAAATGACATGCACGCCAAGATTCCAGATGCCAAGTTAGTACAGTATGCTGATGACTACACTATTCTCTGCACTGCTTGCACCCTCAGTGTAGCACACAGCTTAACCTTCAAAGCCTAGAACACTGGCTTAAAGACAAAAATATTTTATTAAATGATGACCAAACTAAACTATTTGTATTTGAGTCTGGTGAAATCTCAGTTACTTCACAAAATAACGCATCAATAGAATAAGTCTCCCATGTAAAACTTTAAGTATATTCATAGATCATAAACTATCCTTCAAGAAACATTGATATTTTAACCTGAAAAACTAAGAAAAACTTGGGGGCATATTAGACAGTTTAAAAACCTACCTAATAGAAGAACTAAATACTGCCCAAAATCTGCTGCTACCTGCATTACTATATGCATCTTTTATCTTTACTGATATTCCAAAAACTCACCTACGTAAGTTAGAACACACAAATAGGCTGCTAATTATCCACCACAAAACTCATTATTGTAAAACACTTCAAAAGATTAATTGGCTAGAGCTAACAAATTTTAACATTTAAACAGTTAAAAAACACACAAAATTCCATATGAACCCAGCAGATATCCAACCACCTCTAATTTACTTCCAAAATATGCCTCTCAGGGACCTAATATCTCAGACTTAAAATCTCCTGCAAGCCATCAAATGAAACAATGACTCTTTATACTCTGTTCATACAGCCCTTCCCCCAGAATGTAGACACAACAGCAAACATAAAACATCACTGTACAATCTAAATATCTACCAAACTTCCAATTTGACTTGCCATTGGACCTGAATTTCATCTCCATCCATCGTACCTCCAACCCCTATCCGTCCTAGTCACTCCCTTTGTCTCCTTTAGCCACTAAAATATAAATTTAAAATGTACAGAGCAAACTTTCCCATACAATGTTGATATATCTATTTGTAACCTTCATTACTTATATTTTCTATTGGTGCAAAATGCAATCACGAATGTCCATATCAGCTGATTATTTGTTACCTCTATTGTACAACTATGGAGAGCTTCTCTCCAGGGCTCTACTGAAAATGGGCTTTTTAGCTCGATTGGATTTCCTTGTTCAAGAAATGGCAATTAATGACAATCAGACAATAAATAAATAAATAAAATGAATAACTAAAAATTTCTCACACACAGGGCGACCATTTTTTTTTTTGCTCTGCCTGTCGATTATCAACCCTGTCGAACGGCCATTCATTTCCTGTCACTGGGATAAAGGTTGGTCAGAGGGGCCATCATTCAGACAACCATCAGGTTGGTTAACAGTTTTCTTGTTTTTGTTTTCCTCTCATCCCCAATACATGCACCTGGCAAGGCATTGGGGAAGGACAAGCATTGGGATCACAGCAGAGGACCTCCCCTCACTTTTGAAACATAATAATTTCTTTTCACATTGGCAAAAAGCAGGAATCTCTGACCTTGTGATAATTGTTAATTGTTTAAATTTAACAATCATAAATACATCTACATTGCTTGCATGCTCCACATTTTCTCATACCTATTTTAACAACTGTTGTAATCCCTTCATTGTGTGTATACATCTCAAGTTGACATTTCAGTTTCTTACCCATTTTATAAACATAAATGGTTCCTACCCCTAAGCTATTAATCATATCAAATGACTCAGACATTTTCTAATTCCTATTTAAGACAATTTTGATATAATTTACCCTGTTTAATATTACAAAGACATAGCTACTGGAAAATCTGTTTATTTGTTTTGGTATTATGACTCCTGTTTTTTGGGTTCCTATCAGAAGACTGAAGATGCATTTTGTTGAATGCGTTCTGGTCGAACTTCAAATGTTGAAAACGCAAAATGATGAAGTGGCATATAAACAAATTCTTTCCCAGGGAAAGAAGTCGCTTGGCCGCTTCCATCACTTTGCTGTTTTCGGCACTGTAGTGCGATCTCGGAGTTGGTATATTTAAGTAGGGGGTGTAATGTTTATGTAATGTTTGAATGTGTTTTTTTTTTTTTTTTTTTTTTGGGAACAGCGATTTTTTTTTCCCTGGGAAAAAAATTGCTGTTCTGGTAGTTCAATGTGTTGTGAATTCGAACTTTTGAGTTCGATATAACAACGTTCGATCATTTGATCATTGGTTGTTATAATGTAGACCCTGTTTTTTTAATAGGGGTGGAAATTTAACATGCCTTGCATCTGATATTTCATTAGCAACATTCTAACTCATTTTATATTTGTAATCCCCTCTAAAACATTTTTTCAGAATATTTAGTTCCATTAAAAATTGCTAACAATTGTTAATCTTCAGATACTAACCTATTTGGTATCACAGTTACTTACAAAATGTATAAATTATTCTATTTAGGTCAAGAAATAGCTGCTTATTATTCTTTATCCATATTAATTTCATGCACTGAAATGTTCCCATTTATATTCTGTTATACTTCTTTTAATCCTTAAATTCCAACCTTATTTAATTAATTCTTCTTTATCTGTGCATATGCTTTTAATACAATTAACCATGATTTGCTTAATCTCATTCTGTCTATACATCTTTGTTTTCTGCTATATGTTAATACCTCTATTACACTTGTATCTATTTTTACTATTTTTTTCTAAAAAAATGAAATGCTCCTTTTCTACCCTTCAATACTTTTGCTTATATAATGTTTTAGTAATCCTTCCTAATTAACTTCAGCACTTTTCTTTTTATACAAATACAAATGTCATTGTAATATTTCATTTATCTCCTACATCAGATTTCTATACTTTCCTTATGATTTCTCTTTCATTTATACATATACTATTAATTTCTACTATTGATTTGTACAGATACTTACCCATCATTCTGTCTAAGACTCCAAAAACATCCGTAAAGTTATATCTGTTTCAGTCAATTTACTAATTAAGTTTTTAATATCCTGCCCCTCCATGTTACCTTCTTCTTTGTCCCTAACAGAAACCACATTGCTTTATGATCTAAAGAAACCTACTCTCTGCCCAGTTCTTTCTGCTTGAAAATCATCCGGCATCATTATACTTATTTTCAAAGAACAATTAAAATATGTATTTACTATATCTGCCCTTACTTAAATGTAATCTTCCACACCTTAAGATGTCCCTTCTTTACATCTTGTACAGTTTTCCTAAGAAAAAGATGGATATATCCTACTGGATTTATACTCATCTCCACCATCTCATAAGGCTTAATATCTTCAAGTAATTAATTACTTTCTATTCTTCATTGCTGTGAATATAAATATATTCAACAATTCCTAATGCCTTTTCAGTCTTCACATCCACTATGGATACACTTCAATTCTTTATAAAAAATATATTCCAAAATATAACTCAGACCCAAACTCTTAACCCCTGCATGTTTCTGTCTGTATCCTCTTTTGACATAATTTCATTATTTACTAACAAAATATCCATAGGGGAATTTAATAAAGCCTACACTGACATTTTTCCATGTAGGCATAGTGACACACTGCTTACATGAAAGTAAGCAGGTGTGTGATCTAGTAAACAGAGCTGAGTGGCACGCACAGGCACTCCAACATGAAAGTATCCGTGGCATGCAAATCACCTCATAAGCAGGTGAATTGTGTGCAAATGAGGGAGGTAGAGTGATCCAGCAAGCAGACAGGCAGTCCTGCAGACCCTGTGCTGGTGTCCATAGTGTACACAGAAAAATTCCATGTACATGGTGTAAAATAGACAGCAGGGGCTGTAAAAGTGCAGTTAGATAGGCAGAAATAGCATAGTAGACACAGATATATGCAAAACTAACCACTGTGTGTCCAAAACTGTATGGAAAATAATTAAAAATAACATTAGTTTTTTTTTTTTAAATAATTTGGGTATGTTTGCACTGTGGGCCGCAGTGCACAAACATGCTTTTATGAAAAAAAATAGTGTAAAAAACAAAGTTATTAGTATGTGACAGTAATGTATTATAGAACCCTGCATGGAGTATCTGCAATGGTGGAATGGTTCTGTTGCTAAAGAGGCAGGGACTGGAATTGTGTTGTTTCCAGGTCATGCATGGATCCCTATGCAAATGAGCTGGGGTTATTGAATAGCACAAATGGGTATCCGTGTTCGCAAATCCCATCCTTGTAGGCACAGAAACATATTGGCATCTACAGAAGAGGTAGATGACAGTAAAGGGGAGTGCATCTGAGGACTTGTAAGCTCATTGGAGTTCAGCAGCTCCTGTTTATATGGAGTGGTGCTCTGCTGAAAAGAGGGTGTGTACAGTGTCTGTTAAGCTTTGTTTACCTTCGGGGTATGTGTTTCAGCATGCTTGTGCTGAGCTTGACCTTTCATGGGGGCATGTACACTGAGTGCTGAGCACTGTTTACCTTCATGGTTGGTGTTTGCGCAGCATGCAGCAGTACTAAGTGAGGAAGGCTGTCTAAAAAAAAATTGTCTGAGAAAGGCAATGATGTCCTAATTACTGATGACCCCTGTTTCACTTAAACTAGGATCATTAACAGTCCTTAATGACACTTGGCAGATGGGAATGCATCATAGGTAGCCAATCACAAAGGCTGCACCTACAGCAGAGCACTATAAAGGCTGCATACACCCTACAGTCTGATTTCACCCCCATACTCTGCACCACTGAAGTACAGACTTGGGATTTTTAACTGAAGGAATGCTAGGGGCTGCTGCAGGTCTGCTACATATGTATGTGCTAGATGCAGAAGTAAATGCTGCTGCTGCTGACAATAGGCTTAGACAGAGAAGGAGAAGAGTGTCCCCTTCCAGGAGCTACATGAGCTGGAGATTGTAGAGCACTACAAGGTGGACAGGGACATACTACAACAACTCACTGAGATCTGCCAGCCTCAATTCAGACCCAGAGCCAACCAAGGGAAATCAATCCCAGTGGAAACAAAGGTATGTGTAGCTCTTAGGATACTAGCTACAGGCACTTTCTAAAGACCAACTGTGGACATGATGGGAGTCTCACAGTCTGTTGCATATAGGATACTCCACCAGTTAGATGCCATGCTACCACATGCCAGTGAGCACATTTATTTTCCCCTCATCCCTGAGGTGTTGGCCAGCAGTATGCAACACCTCTACCATGTAGCACACTACCCTGAGCTACTGGGTGCCATAGATTGCATTCATTTACAAATCAAGGCACCACCTGGTGAGGAGGGTAGAATCTACGTCAACAGCAATCGGTATCAATCCATCAACTGCCGGGTAATGTGCCATGCCCAGAGCATTATTTTGAATGTGTTTGCTGGCAGCCCTGGCAGTTATCACAACTCCCACATCTGGCACACATCACAGCTGTATCAGATGTTTGCTAGGGGGACATCCCACATAGTCATTTACTGGGTGATGCTGACTGCGCACTGGAACTGTGGATGATGACACCCATCAGAAATGCACACAAACACATGGAAGAATGCCATAATGAGGCACACGCAAAAACTAGGAACATCATAGAGAATGTGTTTGGGCTGCTGAAGTCACAGTTCCAGTGCTTCAATATATCTGGTGAGAAAATGTAGCCAAATCCCTCTCACTGAAGGTCATCCACAAAAACCAATGAAGATAAAACAGTATATATTGTGGACAAATCATCTGTCATTGTTTAAAGACAAGATCAACCAATCAGCATTCGATATCTGACTCTCTGCCTCTTAAGGGTGGGTTTTAAAGGTATTAAAGGTTTTTAAACTGCAATTTTGTCATTGTGTAAGTTGTCTGAAGAAGGGTTTTGACCCGAAAGCACTTATCTTGTTTGTATTTTATTAAAACTTTTTGGATACATTCACTCAGCTTAGTGGTTTGTCCACAATATATACTGTTTTACCTTCAATATATCTGGTGGAGCCCTGCAGTACTCTTCAGCCACATATGCCCATATGTTCAAAGTATGCACCATGCTACATAATATGATCCTGCAGAAACAGCTGCAGCAGGATCAGCAAAGGGAAGGGATACACAGCCCTCCACCAGTGCCTAGGGCACTACAGAAACACCCACAGGGGGACTCTGAGGGGGAAACTCCTGAGATTGTCCCTCTAGGCAGATGTAGGCATGCCCAGTATGCCCTGGCCTTGGCTAAGAGACAATGCATAGCAGATGCACTGACAACCTACTGCCTAGGGATTGAAACCTTACTCTGACTCACATACATATTACTAAAAATGATGCCAGCCAGCCCACACAACCTGTACCTAATCCTTTATTGACTCTGTACTGCATGCATTAGACAGAATTAACCCCAAACAACAGGTCTGTCAACTACTGCAATCACAAGGTAAGTCACTCACCTATTCACCACTTGTAAGGGGTACTAGAATCTGGTAGCATATGTATATACCTGCCGCATGTATGCAAAGGAATATAGTGGGCTAATGGGCTACTTAGAGAGATCTAACAGCTACTTGAGACAACAGATATTCTGTCCAATAGTATGTGCTCCATAATATGCACTAGGCCACACGGCTGTAAAATCCACTACATTATTCAAGGGAGATGGCAAACAGTGGGGTCACATGACAGTCGCACAACTGTCTATGCCAGCAGTGCATGCGCTGGTCGTCCCCCACCCCCAGCACATCAATGTACTCATACAACTGCTGTAACAATAAATCTGCAATGATATATTAGCAGACCAGCCAATTCCAGGGCTGTGACATAGAACCTGGCCACATGTTCTATGTATCATGTAATGCAGGGGTGACAATGTATGTCTGTATGCTGTCAATTGTGTGATGAATGACACATCCTTGTCTGGCAGCCTGTGTGGCTTAGTAGGCTACAGACATTAGCATGGGTGATGGTGTTGATAGTTTGAATCTGGCAGTATCCACATTGTTTGCATGTGAGGTAGTCATATGGTGGTGTTCCCCAGACTGTCATACCCCTCAATCTGTTGGTGCATGAAAGCTGGACAAAGCCAGAGAGAGTGTGGAGCAAAGGGCCAAAACTAGAGACAGACATTTAAATGCTCTGATTAACCTAGAAGGTGGCTAGTATAAAAGCACGTTGCATCACAACAGAATATCTGAAGGATATAAAGTCAAACACTCAAATGTTTGTCTGTAGTTAGGGTTGTTCATTGACTGCATTATACAACATTTTACTGGAACATTACAAATGTATGAGTTACAGATGAGACATATAGGATGAAATGCTGGACATTATGAAAAAACATGTACAGTGAGAGGTATGCAGACTGTCACCCTGTAATGTGGTGTTGCATTATGTACCCCAGTCACATATTAATTACAACACACGGCCATGGAATACTGTGGACAATGTCAGGGAAGTGCTGTAGAAGTGCTGAGGTTTCCCTGCTCAGGTTCTGATCCTGTCAATTATGTTATTATGTTGAAACAGGTGCAGCTGCCCATGTCTGTAGCACAAAAAATCCTGGCCTGGAGTGCAGGTAGCTCTGGCTTGGAGTCACCTTGTAAGTACTGACAGTCTCACTGGGCATGCTTCTACAATTTGATAACTTGAGCACAATTCTGTTGCCTAGACATCCCTCTTATACACACCCACCAAAATTTAATTTAAACAAAATGTAACTTCGCAATTACATTTTTCCGAAAGTGCATTTATTCGAAAATGCACTTTCGTGAAAAAACAATTCAACGAACAGCAAATAGAAAAATAACATAACCACACTAACTAAACACATTTATGCAGTGGAGGACTGCACCCCCCCATACCCCGTTACTTATATATTCTAACTCTGAGATAAGGGAATATTCCCTTATCCCCACTGTGCCATGATCTGTAGAAGCAGTCTCACTTGCTGTTCGTTGAATCGGTTTTTCGCAAAAGTGCATTTTCAGATAAATGAACCTTCGGAAGAATGGAGTCGCGAAATTACATTTTGGAGAAATTTAATTTTGGTAGGTCGAGGTAGACCCACACAAGTGCACACACACACACACACACACACACACACACACACACACACACACACATATATGTGTGTGTGTGTGTGTGTGTGTGTGGAGATGTTTGAATTTTCCCACATGCCCTCGGAATGCTGAGTTTATCTACAGTCACACATCAAAACAATTGCCCAGAGGAACCAAAACAAGGCCACAACAGTGCATAATCCACTCATCCACAGACCCCTGTGCCTACGGAATATCACCTTGTAGACAGAGACAGGTGACCAGGTGCTGGACTGTACAATGGTTCAATGCATGCCTTGGACAGGTCATATTGTCCCTGGCCACATGCTTGCCTATCTACATGCAACCAGCCACATAAGGCCATACTGCTAAGCATACACACATAGTAGGGATAGTGACAGGTATCCCACTCCTAGGACACTAGATACAATAACAGTACCAAGCAATATCACTCTACAGGATACAATGCTGTCTAACACAAGGCTACTTTGCGTACTTCAGAAGTACTGTGCCTGCAATCCCATATACAGCAAATGTAACCCGTGGTGCATGCAGTAAATACTGCAAGCCCTAATGTGTAATAGTAGATTGGTAGGGGTTTTAATCTCACAGCAGCCATATGTGTGTGTGTGTGTGTGTGTGTGTGTGTGTGTGTGTGTGTGTGTGTGTATAAATATGTGCTATGGACAGGCCTTTATGGGCTATCTCTGTGCAATGGTTATGCATTTTATGGCCCTGTGACTAGCTGCTGGCCTCTAGATTACCCTCCACTACATGGCCTGCTGATGTCATCCACCTTAAGAGTGCTGGCTGACACTTTAACATCAAATAAACTCCATGGCACATGCGATAAGTACTGCAAGCTATAGTGTGTAATATTAAATAGGTAGGTGGTCAGATCTCATAGCAGCCAACTCTGTTTTCATGTGTTTGTGTGTGTGTGTGTGTGTGTGTGTGTGTGTGTGTGTGTGTGTGTGTGTGTATGTGTGAATATATCCCTGTGCAGTGCTACAGACATGCCCTTATGGGGCATCCCCGTGCAATGGTTATGAACTTTTTGGTCCTGTGACTAGCTGCTGGCCCTACATTGCCTATACATATTCATAATTGATTTAAGCCACCTGTCTGACCCAGACACAGGATATTTGTACATGTGTCAACTCCATCACCACACCTTCTAGATTTGTAAGGTCAGATAACCCAGGTGATATGTAGCAAGGATAGAAAACCTTATCACAAAGTATGAATGAATGAATACTCTGACTGCCCCCATTGTTCCTGATAGACTGTACTACACATATGCATGTAGGGAGTCATGCACGTATAATGCTGTACCTTGCTGACATCACATTTCTGCTGTGCTACCATGCCATCCTGTGCTGCTGTATTGCTGCCCTGTGTCCATAGTGTATCCCCTCAGACTCCTGGAACAGAAACATACACAGGTCCATGACACAACTGTCATTCTGTAAAACTATCTCCAGTCCAACACCATGCAACAAAGATACAGAAAGTGTGATGCATAGTCAAGACACATGGCAGCATACAGTACCTGTTGTGGCCCACAAGTGGCATGGCAAAACAATACTGCACTACACAAGTACATGTCAAGTGATATAGACACCCTGTGCATCAGACATATAGTAGTATTTCATTGCATTGATGGCACAAATGGCAAGGATGTGGCACAGGTATCATCACATGCACAGGGTGTGGTGTGGGAGTGCCAGAGGCCTAACCTGTGTCAAACAGTTGACAGCATGTGTGTGAGTCAGGAGGGGTGGGGGTTAGATGGACCGTGGAGAGGTGCCATGTGTGTCTGTAGGGGACCTGCATGTGACAGTGGCTTTTGAGTGTGTGTGTGTACACAGGCAAGCCCAGTACTAGCCCTACATATCTGTATGTTGGACAGCTGAGGACCATAAATGGTAGAGTGGACAGTTCACTGTCTCTGGCTATGAACACGGGAAATGGCTCTGCCAGGAGTAGCACTGGCACCACCATGCCCAAGGTCAGATGCAGTGCTATACCTGATGGTGACTGTAAAATGCTGGGGTTGTCCCACATGGGACTGCCCAGAGCCATGTGCCCATGGCCTGCCACATCATGATGTGGACAGCATACTTCCCCTTGTAACACTGGAGGTACTGCCACTACCAGAGCGTGACTGTGCATGGTCACGTGGACTCTCAGCAGATGGTGTAGCTGACCTATGTCCACATGTCTGATGCCCAACCTCAACCAGAAGTTCCAGCACAATGTGCGGTCCAAGACAGACACTATCTCAGCCCAACGTCTGTCCAATGCATCAGTGAACTGATCCAGGGTGTCTCCAATGTGGTGGAGGCAGTCCTGATGTCAGACTGTGCTGCATTCTTAACCCTAAGCATCCATATGGTGTTACATTCAGAACACTCCTGTGCCTCCGTGATGGCCCAAAACATGCACAGAGTGACCCATGATGTGACATCTGCAACAGGTGGAGGATGGACAGCAGTCCTTCTATAAGCACCCCTGGCAAGCTGCCTGTGTGGGACTTTGCCAGCTCTCTGGCTATGGCCAGTGTCTACACTCACTGATGCCATAGTTGCCATACTGTCCTGTTCAATGTTGCCACTCTCTGACTGTCCAATATCTGTCACCTCTGGGAACTGGTATATGTGGATATACTGACTGTGTGCAGTGACAATAGTGGCAGAAGAGGGATGTCAACCTCTGGGACAGATTCAGCCCCTGACAGCCCCAACTGTGTCTCACTATGGCCACCGTCATCATCAGAGTCCGATGGGACACTGACATCAGGTTGTGAGTGTAACAGACAACAACCCTCCTGGTCACCTGTGAAAACCAAGAAAAAAGCAGTACATTACTACCTGCACTTTTATGTATGGTAATCCACATGGACTCATACAAGTGAGGATCCACAACTGCATTACCTGTCTCACATCACATGACTTTTTATTAGTGGTGAACAACATCTGTACAACGCTTTTAAACAATTCAGCGTTTTTCAATATTTTATCAACAAATTTTTTCTTGGTGAATTCACTCTGAGTAACGGACTATTGGGTCACACTAGTTTAACATCTTGAATTCACCAACGTAATGCAGCGGTTACTACAAGAACATTTGGACATTACTAACAAGCTTATCAAAGCCTTGAATGAACAACAAATGTTTGGGGGGAATGAAACTGAGATGGTCATTACAGACTCACAAGAGCAGCTTTTCACCTTACATTCTACTCCCAACACTAGTCTACACAATGCAGTTGCCAGGCAACGATCGGCAAGTCCTCAGCGACAGGCAGTGACGTCAGGGAGAGGTGGTGTTTCAGCTCCGCCCTTGAATGTTGATGGTAGCAATGATCACAACCAGACGGTTCATAGAGTGAACATGAATAGGAATAATTCGCCCAACAGGAACATTGATTTAATTAATTTTCTCTCAGCACCAAATTTGAATAGAGCGAGTTCAGTAACAACTAGGAACCAGGGCACATTGAATTTGCGGCTTGAGGAGTTCAAAAAGACACTCAAAACTTTCAAATCTCTGCAGATGGACAATGCATTTTTAGAACGCTCTTTAGAATTAAAGCAAGTCCCTAAGGGGCTACGTATTTTCAAGTTGCCCCATGGGTTTACAGAAGGTACGCCACTGTTTACAGAACTGTTGGGACTTTATGACAACACTGGTTTTGAGCTACTAAAACTTATTATCCGTAACAACAAGGATAAACTTAATAGTTTAAAGGAAAAGCTATGTAACTTAGACACAGGTATTAAGGCTGATGTTCTATTTGAGCATAACAAGTTTAAAATGGAAAACATATTTAGAGATTTAGATAGATACATTACTAAAGGTTTAGATATTAAGAACATGAAAATTGAGAGAGACAGTAATGATTACAAAAATAACAGAGCATACAATCATTTTAGGGAATACAAAAATATGAAGTCACACAATCAGAATCGTAATAATACAAATGCAATGGGGAATGGTCAAAATTTTAACACTAATTTTAATTTTAATGGTTTTAATACTAATGCTGACCATGAGTCACAGTATAGACTTAATTTAGATATTAATGATGAGACACAGTCAGTTTTTTTAGAGCAGCCAGTCCTAAGGAGATCAGAGAGAATAAGGGAGAGACAAGGCAGTCACAATCATTATGTTCAAAGAAATTACAACAATGGAGGCAACAGAAGGGGCAGATGGTAGTACAAATTGACAAAGATTGTGATGTTGATGTCGACCGATCTGATGGTATAGATTTTGAAACTTCACTAACATTGTATCAAAATATAGACGTTGAAGTTTTACAACAGAATACAGTATGTGGTGACACCAGCACAAACAATATTGGTACTGAAAGTAATATTATAACACACTTGGGTTTCAATCTATATAATTTTACTGAAAGAACATTTGATAATAATTTTTTAAATTTGTTTAGTAAAGGATTCACATTCATGCCTACGTTTAGGTTAGATATTGGCAATGTCTTGATAAACTTAAAAACATACACTAGGTTATTAAATTTAAAAGTATTTTTCCATAATTCTAATACTGTGTCACAAGATACTAGATTTACACTTAAACGTCATAGCACGTTTATACCGCCTCAGAATCTCATTATACACGTATTTGAAAAATTATGTGAGACACACATAAGAAGGATATTAAGTGAAAAAACAAGTATTTCACATAATTTATCTTCAGCGGAACGATTTTGTCTGAAGGAGCTTACTAGTACTAACAAATGTAGAATAATGAAACCAGACAAAGGAGGTGGGGTTGTTATTATGTTGACTGACGATTACATTAATAGGATGGTCAGACTATTAGATGACGAGGAGACCTATGAAAAGGTGAATAGGCACGATGTTGATAAGGCATATACTAAAACTGATTGGCTGCTTTATGAGTTTTTGATGGATGGAAGGATTGATGTACAAATTTATCATTATATTACTGTGGAATTCCCAATAATACCATCTATTTTTGGGATTCCAAAAATTCACAAACATATAGACAATCCTCCATTCAGACCTATTGTTTCTGCCATAGGATCAAAGACTGAGGCCTTGGCTGCTTTTATTGACTTTAAGTGTAAAAATGTTTTAACGAAATTTCCACATATTATCAGAGACTCTTGGCATTGTTTGGATTCTATTCGAGATTTTGTAAATATTGTTGATGGCAAATTTGATTTTTGTATGGTCACTATTGATGTTATTAATCTTTTTAGTGTAATTCCACATTAAGAAGGTCTTGAGTTGTTCGAAGTATGTCTTAACAAACACAGCAATTATGACAACTCTGAGTGTAGATTGTTGTCACAGATGCTGGAATTGGTGTTAGAAAATAATTTTATATATTTTAACGGTCATTATTATAGACAAAAAAATGGTGTTGCAATGGGGGCCAAATGTGCCCCTATTTATGCTAACTTAGTTTTAGCAGCATGGGAGGAAGAGCATGTTTTTACTTGCAAATTTTGGAGTAAGATTTTATTATATTTAAGATTTTTGGATGATATTTTAATTTTTTGGAAAGGATCTGAAATTGAGCTCAAAGAATTTACTACATATATTGGGCTAACGACAAGTTTTTTAAAATTTACAAGTTATACTTCATCAGAAAAGATTAACTTTTTAGATATTACAATATCATTACAGAATGATAAACTTGAATCTAACATTTATCGGAAAAAAACTTACTCCAACTCGTTTCTACATTTCGACAGCTGTCACCCGAGTCATCAGAAGAGAAACCTAGTAAAAGGTCAGATGGTGAGGCTGTCTAGACTAGTTAGTTGTGATGACACTTTTTTGGAAGAACTTGTCAAATTGAAAAACATGTCTACTTCTAGAGCTTACCCTGAGGAGTTAGTATCTAAAATTAGTCAAGATATAATAAGAAACAGATCAACACTATATAAACCTATTATATATTATGGTTTACCATCCAAAGATACGTCGAACGTTAGGATTGTTGGGCATGACACTTTTGTCATCCCTTTTAATGAAAAATCACAACAAATTATTAAAGTGTTACATGATTCATGGGACATCATTACAGAAATTAATACTGATTTAGAGAATATTTTGGGGAACAAACCCAAATGTACTTTTAGTAAAGGGAAAACTTTAAAGAATTTGTTTGAAAAACCCATATATAATGAAATGATTATGAAATCTAAAATGAATAAATGTGGTGTTTGTCGTATATGCAGATTTATTAATAATGGACCATACTTGCTAATCTCTAATTATGAAAAGACAATTAGATGTCCCGGGGTTTGTGATTGTAACACTAGTAGGGTTGTTTATGCTGCTTCATGCACAAGTTGTCAAGCCTTCTATATAGGAAAAACACATAGGAAATTAAAAACTAGAATTATTGAACATATCAGTGACATCAGGACTCAGAAACAGACTAGTGCCTTATACATTCATAGTATTGGCTGTGTTAATTTCAAAACATTTTTATTTTTTGTAATTGACAGAATACCCCAAGCTATGTTGCACAACGGAGGTGACAGTAAGACTTTGTTGGAAGCTAAAGAATGTATTTGGCAACTTAGATTAAATGCCAATAGGTGGCCTGGTATTAATGACCAAATCTCCATTGCAAGCATACTCAAGTTAAAATCACAATTTATTTAAATATTTAATTTACAGCCTGTATGTTTGGTTCTATATTATATATATATTGTGACATTTTTAACTTTGAAAGGAATTTAAGAATATAATGGATATTATTATAATTACTAATGATTGTTCCAAATTTGATAAAAAATTTTAAATTTTAATATATTATATTTATTATATTTAATGTAATATTTATTACAATGTAATATTGTTATTTTAACATTATTATTAACTGTATTTTTAAGAAGTTTTAGATACAAAATTGTAACAAGAAATTTATATTTGTGATTAAGTAATTCATGAATATAAAATATTATGCTGCTGACTTCACTAGCTAATTAGTCTTTAAGTGTATGCTAGAATTACTAACTAAAAAGGAATATACTCTTTACCATTGAGTGCCGATTGCTAATTATGTTATTAAGTAATTAAGGATTTTGTATTTAAGGGACGTTGTTGGTTATTTTAATTTGTACTCTGATGATGCCCTAATACGAAAGGGTGAAAGCGCTTAGTACTGTCTAAAGAACAACTTTTTTATCGTTTTTATCGTTTGTGGTCCAGGATTGTTGAATTGAATAAAGGAAAACATTTTTTACTACGTTCTAGGATTCAAGGTTCTGATTGTTTGGCTTACTAGTGAACTGTCTCACATCTTCTCATTTCCACTCCCATGCACAACAGACAACCTCACACCAACATACACAGACAAGTCAAGCCCTTTATTACATGAACTTCAGCCACATCCAGGAAAAGTTGCCAGTACAATCTGCCTATAAGTTATGCAATATGACACATACATGATAGGACTACACCCAGTACACCTATGTCGAGAATGATATACCAGTACTAGTGTCACTGCCTCAGGTATGTAGCATCTCCATTTTGTGTTTGAACAGAGATCATCCAAGTGAAACTGACAATGGGCAAAACTGAAATCCAGATTGTAGCTTGCTACAGATCACCATCCCTGCCCCAAGACCCCCACTCCTCATTCCTCGAAGTACTGGAAAACAAGGGCCCAACCAACCACCCTAATATTGGGTGATTTCAATTACCCAAACATCAACTGGGAAAACTACTCAAGAACTAATACCTTTGCTCAATGCTTCCTGGAATATATTAACTCAAATGCTCTGGACCAGCTTATTGACACCTCCACAAGGGGCAGCAATATACCAGACCTGGTCATCACCAACATGGGGGACAAGTGCTCCATACCCAAGGTAAATTCCTCCTTGGTTAAATCAGACCACAAACTCATCACCCTCAATATCCACATACCACCCCCCCAAGGAAACCACAGTGAAAAACTTCTACAAAGCAAACTGCATGCTACTTAAGATGGAGGTGGTAAACTTAGTTACTCCCATACAGAATAACAATTTGGTTGAATCTGCTGTAGCTTACACAAAAGCACTCTACAAGCACTTACTTGAGTGCATGGACCATGCTATCCCGAACAAAACCAAGACCCTTTCCTCCAAAAAGGAAACCAGTCTGGTGGACCCCGGCCATAAACAAGCTCTATAATAGAAGGGAGAAATTATTACAAAAACGAGTAAAAACCCAGGAATGGAGGAGCTCCCTGACCAACCTTAGCAAAAAGCTAAGATTCCTTATAAAATCCTCAAAGGCGAGCTTTGAAAGAAAAATCACAACGGACACCAAAGACAACCACAAAGCATTTTTTAGCTATGTCAAGAACCTAAATGACAACTCTCAGATCTGCTCTGAGCTACAGCACAACAGTTCAAAATTCACGGAACCAACTGATATCGCCAATATACTGGCAGATAGGTTCAATGCAAACGTTATCCCACCCTCACCCCCAAAAAGGCCCATATCTATACCAGAAGATTGCTCTGTCCCTGTAATCACAGACACCCAGGTGAAAACGGCACTTTCTAAAGCAAAAAATACAGCATCCATGGGACAAGATAGCATCCCAGCTTGAGTGTTACATGAGCTCCAAAATGAACGAATCCCTCACCTAAGTACCATGTTCAACCACAGCCTCACCTCAGGCTATGTGCCCACTTAGTGACGCATGGCAGTGGTTGTCCCGCTTCACAAGGGAGGAGCCACCACCAATCCCGATAACTATCGCCCCATCAGCCTGACAAGCCTCTTCTGCAAGACCATGGAGTGCATCATCATGGAACTCATAAGCAACAACATTGGGAACCTACAAACCCTAGACCCTACCCAGTTTGGTTTCGTAAAGGGCAGGTCATGTCTTCTAAACCTGGTTGACTTTTTTCAAGATGGTCACCAAAGCAATCGATGAGGGAAAGGTGGTCCACATGGCATAACTTGACCATGCAAAAGCCTTTGATACCATTCCCCACTTGGGAATTGTAGACAAACTCACTAACCTAAATATAAACCCCTACATTACAAGATGGGTTGCTAACTGGCTCATGGACAGAATCCATACAGTGAAAATAGGAAACGCTAGGTCTGACTCCAAACCTGTGACAAGTGGAGTACCCCAGGGCTCAGTCTTGGGACCTCTTGTGTTCGGTATTTACTTTTCTGAGGTACAAGAAAACACAGTGGGACTATGGATAACAAAGTTCGCAGGCGACTGCAAGTTGGGTGCCATAATTGAGACTCCTACTGACATAGATATCCTTCAAAAGGGTCTCACTGAAACAGATACATGGTGCCAAAATCATGGCCTCAAGCTAAATGCCAAAAAGTGCATTGTCATCCCCTTAGGGGAAAAAAACAATCACCTACGAATTACCACATAGGTGGCAGCTCACTTAACACAGAGAGTGTGATAAGAGACCTAGGGACCCAGGTGTATATTAACCTCTCCTTCGATAACCACATTACTAAAATGGTTAGAAAATCCTTCTACATGGCCCACCTTATCACAAAGGGGTTTGCATCTAGAAAAAAAGGAAACTATTGTTCCCCTTTACTCATCACTCATTAGACCCATTATTGAGTACAATGCCCCATTCGGGATGTACCTTACTAGACACCTGCAACAACAGGAGAGGCCTCAAAAATACCTCACCAAGAGGATAATGGGCCTAAAACAGATGCCCTATGCCACCAGGCTAAAAAAACTCCAGCTGTACTCGACTTGGTTGCATACCGGCTTATCAGAGGTGATCTCTGCCTGACATAAAAGGCTATGTCAAACCCTGAATTTCTGGAAATGGTCCACCTAAGGAAAACCCAAGCTACACGCTCTAGGGATCTTAACCTGACCTCAACAATAAACAGGACTTGTTGGAGAGACAGATTCATGTCCCAGAGACTTCCCCTGCTCTAGAATAAGGTCCCCATATATGTGAGGCAGAGCTCTTCATTAGCACTCTTCAAGATGAATCTTGATGAGTGGATGGAGAACAGGAAATTCACCCCGGGAATCACTTTTGTGGCCCTGCTCGACAGAGGTGCAGGTCACTAAATCACATGGGAGGTGCAAGCCGAAATATTTTGGCTAGGCTTAATTATGCCCTAGGGCCAATAGCCTAGTACCTACCTATGAACCTATGAACAGGCTGGAGTAATTGCCTCATGTATACCAGGCTGTGTAGCTGCTCATAACTATAACTGCAGATGTGTTGATGGTCATTCAAATACACATCTGTGACTACTCAGTCTATGAACTGTAGTTAACTGTCCCAGAATGGAACATACAAATATTCTACTTTGGCTAAATGCAACATGTGCACATAGGGCAATATGGCAGCACTTAACTTTCATAGGGTATATATGATCCATAAAAAAACAGTATCACACTTACCAGGTACAGGACCATGGACTTGGGCCACTCCTGACAGACCTATGAAAAGGTGAGGGAGAGGTATTGCCAGCACCACCAAAGGTTGCAGGACTACACGGTAATATGTGCATATATCCACATGTACAGTAGCTACTGTGATACTGGCTGTATTGCTGACATTCTGAGTATGTGTGCATAAACGAGCTTAAACCCAAACTCTCCCCACAATGCAGACAGACCTAACACTCACATACAGCTATATACAGCTTGCCACAGTGACTGGTACAGTATTACACTGGTGAACACAGTGCGCTTACCTGGATGCTCCTCTGCTGTGGACATTGTGGCACCCACCTCCACAACGTATATGGTATAATGGATGCCTGGGAGCTGTCATGTGTTCCTAGGTTCACCAGGAATTCCTCTGTGGCTGAGAGTGGTTGTTCTGTCACAGGTCCTCCACTGGTGGTGACATGATCCCAGGCAACAGCAGCTGCCCTTCGTCTTGCAGCATTCAGTATTTCTGTGGCTTAGTATCGAACCTGCTCACATGTCTTGTACTATTGGCCAGTCTGATTGACATCCCACACAAGGTCTGCTCACAATGCTGCCCGCTGCTCCTGATTATGCCTCCCCGTGGACAAAAATATCTGATGGTGTTGTCTTCGTCCATCCAGAATGATGTCATTCTCTGGATCTGTGAAGGTGGCATGTCTTCTGTGGTAAATGGTTCCTGAAAGACAACAAAAGAGGAACACATTACAGGACCAGATACATAGATGTCCACTATGTACATATCCAGCCAACCCATAATGGTCTGCACTATCCACTGCTCCCTCACACATCATACCACACAGCCTGACAACACTCTGCATGTGTGTGTACCACCAAGATAGTAGCAGTACTGGGGTATGTGCTTGTCTTGTATGCCGTGACAGATTCAGCTGTATGTTTCAACACCCAGCACTGCAGGCTACTGTGGTGTGTCCCCTATGGGCAAACTCCCACTGATATGCCATATGGCCACTGCCAGACAATTAACAGTGTGCTATTACAACAACTATATTGGGACAGTCCAGAAACACCAGTGTGCCACAATGATAGAAAACAATGCAGATCTGCTGTAGTATATGTTCCCTGTAGGCATTATACCTCTCAACTATACAGATGTTTGCAGAATGTCAGCGTGTTTGCCTAACAGTTTTGGTCATTTACACACAAACTTGTAGATCTCTGACAAATATTTAAACACTGTCGCTGTTTTTGGGCCTTGGTCCCACCATAAATTATGGCTGTGTTCTGCTTTCATGCTGTAAGGGGTTGACAGGTATGTTAGGCATAGCCACCAACCAAACACGGACATATGTCAACAGAAATGGTGACAGCCAGAATACATGAGGGACATTCAGGGACACTTTTCAAATGTTAGAACTATGTATGTAAGACAGTGACCGAATATGGGAAGTAAATTACAGTACATCATTTTATGTTTTAGGAGAGTACAGCATTACTCATTGTCATGATGTATTATGTGTATAATACACTAGCTTTCCAACACTCAAGTGCTGTAGAAGGGATTGACAGGGACAGAGCTGAGATGTGATTGAAAATCAGGGACAGTTGAGAGGCATGCCTGAAGGTGTAGGACAGCAGAGTATCACTGACACATCCTTATCATAGATCTAAGACAGGCTTACTGTTGTAATCTCTATTCCCCATACCTTCAGCCTCCCATCTGCATCCTGTTGTATGGAGAAATCTATTACATACCTGGTGGAGTGCAATACTCCTTTTTTGAACTTTGCTTCAGGTAATCTTTTGGAAATATGCTCTCCATGTGAGTTAATTCTCATACAGACCTGTTCCCCATAAGCAGCAGCTTGCCTTTTTAACGTATTGCTCATTAGCATGTAATTGCCTCTTCACCGGTCTGTGGCTTAGAATTGCTAATTGCAGCCAGAACAGCTTATTTGCACTATCACTGGTCAATGACATGCCACCACAGTGCAATATTTAAGGGCTTCATGTAGAGCTGGGCCCCTTTCTTAGTTGTTAAGATGGACATTACTGAGGTGTGGAGAGTACAGCATTGCAGAGGGTAGGTACCATAACTGTCAACTGTAGAGATTTATAGAGTATGTCCACAGTTTCGACTCATATGTGTGGTCAGTATCCCATGACATTGTGGTCATCTGGCAGTTCACTGGCAGATATTGTGAGTTGAGGTCGGTAAGGTAAGAGACACACTTGAGTGTCAGACTTCATACCTGTCAGAATATGCATGCTAATGCAATAGCTGTTAGTCTATAAGCCTACTATCTTTGTAGGGGCAAACTGTTACACATGTCCCTATCTGTGGGCCTTTGCCTCCCATTACATATGGCTGTGTCCAGATCCCTTGTTCTAGAGGGTTGAGGGTATGGTAGGTCTGTAGCAGCTACCTTTACATACTGCTGTGTACACTACAGGCTGCAGCTGCTGCTGCAGCCTAGTGCACATGGGGGGGGTGGACACTTTTGAGGACAGTAAGCTGTATGTATAATTGTGGCAGCCCTGTCATTAAGGCAGAACCGAGGTAAGGGTACCGTGTTCAGTCCGATTGAGGCATGTGATTAAGGTACGTCTGTTATGCAATGGTACCAATAATGCAATAGTAGGCAACATATGGTTAGACTATACAGATATGTGCAGCATTTCCTTACCTGCAGGCCTCTGACTTGCAAAACTGGGTAGTACTTCATTAACTAGCAGTAACCTGTGCAGAATAGGATTGCATGACTCAGTCATTACTTGCTGTCTTCACAATAATGTAATTGAACTGCAACATAAAACTGGATTTGAATCCAGGACTGTGTGTGGCAAAATGTACTGCATGGAAGGCATTTAGCAGACTGCACAAATGCGTCACTGCAAATGTGTGTGTATCTGGAAGATATATGTGCACATATATAGGCTATGGCAAATATTTCTACATCCATCAGTAAATTTAAGGCTTTATATGACTGTATGTCTGCACCAGGGTCCCAGTTGTACATGTACTTTGCAATTGCTGCCTTAGCAGTGTCTTTCTAGAAGTTTCTGATAAAAGGGCACATATACCTGCTAACACAGGCCTCACTTAAATCCATTATTATGTCTTTGGATGTCTACCGGTGTATTATTGCACCAGAGTCCAAGGTACATTCCCATTTCTTCCCATTAGTTTTTACTTCAGTTACATGCCTAATGACTGTAAGTGGCAATCAGTATGTTTTGCTGGAAACACATGTTTTAAATCAGATCTCTGTGGTGTGGTGGGTTAATGCAGTGGCTGTAGATGAGAGTGGCTTGGGTTTGAAACTTGGCAGAGGTGTTTCTTTTGTACATGTCTCTAACACTGTCAAAACACGTTTAATCATTAAAGCTCATTAAAGCTTAGGTAAGCGAAGCGGCGTGGTGCACCGCACTGCTCTGCTTCGCTTAGCTCCGTGTAAATCAGCACTAAAAAATTATAAAGAAAAGAAAAAGTGGGTGATAGGATAGTGGTGAAATGGGGCCAAGCAGGGAGAAAAACATAGTGAAAGACAGTTAGGGATGTGCAGGAAGGGTGTAGGAAAGAACCATAGTTATCCATATCTTGTACAGCAACAGCTGTGCATTTTGACAGATTTTGTAAATGAATTTGGACTCTCAAACCCCAGAAAGAGGGGGAGGGCAACATAACTGTATTGTCAAGCCAATTAGACCAGATTAGTGATGTCCAGTGGACATGTGTGTGGCATGGAGAGCTATGTATGGGATGACATCTTTTGGGACCGGTGCCATTTATTTTTTTAAGTTGAGAGTGGAATGTAGGAGAAGGGCCATAGGTACATGTGGGGAGGTAAGCTGGGTAGGTGAGGATGCATTTTCAGGCAGGCAAGACACACAAGACAGCAGATAGGGGTGGTGTGTGACACCTGAGGGGGGTAAGCACCTTGGATTGGGAGGGTGTTGTGGAATCCAAGTCACACATACCTCCAGAATGCAGCAACGTGACTCACATCCCCACCAATGGGACAGTTGATACTGCTCCTTCACTGCCCCGAGGGTGGCTGTGCTGGAGGCTGGGTGCCAGGGTGAGTCTTCCCCACCAGGTTGGCCAGTATGCTCTAAATCTGGTGCAGGTGGTGTTCATAGCTCTGGTGAACAATCCTGCACACCATGACTGGCAGTTGATCCTGGGTGACTGCAGCCCCAATGCCACCACTCCCAGAGGGAGGCTGGGCCCCGTCCCCTGAGGTGGTTCCAACTGATGCTACAAGTGGTGAAGGGGCAGCAGAGGGGGTACCACCAGCCTAGGCCCCAGAAGTGCTAGGACTGGTGCTATGGCCAGTTGATGCAAGGTAGGTGAATCACCAGGAACCAGCCTACCTGATGTGCTGTGGTAATGCAGATATAACAATAAGTATAGGTTAATTATTAACAAAACATTGTTAGTAATAACAGCATGGCAGATCATTGGAAAAAACGCAATTACATATCAATACATATTATGTGACACACAACAATAAACAACAGAACAGTCAGTATAACAGCATGCTAACTTTTACAGCATAAGGCCAACAAAATAGGTAATTTAACAAGATATATTAATATGCATCCAATTTAATTCATAACAATAATAAAACACATGCTCCAAAAACAGTTAATGTAAAAACATATATTAATAGTAAGCCATAACCAATGAATAACAGTAATAAATAAATGAAGATAAGGGGTGGGGAGAGAGAGAGAAAATCAGTCTTTTAGTAACATTGCTGCTTACCTCCTTGACAACAGTACTACAATCTATTCTACAGGTCTGTATTTTCTTTATGTGTACAGTGAGTACAAGTCTCCTGTAACTGATGTAGGACGTATGTACCTCTCAAGCTATATGCATGGGACACTATGAGCCAAATGGTAACACCTGCGGGTATGCACCTACACAGAAAACTTGTACATCAGGAGGACCTATATAACTATCAAGGTGTTCTGTGAGCTGAAATGGTGATACTTTGTAATCTAGGTACTCATTGCCATGGTATTCCTGTAACAGATGGATTACGCACTATTAATTACATAATGTGAAATCGTGATACTTGCAAGACATGTATGTGTACAATACAGACACTAAACAGCAGCCATGGGAATAGAACCCAATACGGTGACTGCAGGGGACATCTGCATGGAATGTACTAACTAACTACAGCAACTTTTAACAGACACTCCAGGCATACAGCCATACCCGGATTGCACATATTATTTCTGACTGCACATTGCTGATTTTTCATATTCTTGCTAATGATTTTTACAGTCTGGGAAATCTAAACACACATTGTTACCTACCCATAATATGGGCTACCTCACCTATTTATTTGTAGTTCGTGTTAAGAGAGAATATGTGAGCATTACATAATTGCTACTGTAATATGTAGTGCTATATAGCACTGGATTCGAACCCTGGTATGTGTAAGGCAAAATGCACTATATACAGATCATTTTTCAAATTGAGCTACTGAGTCACTGGTAATTACTGATTGAGTGATATTTGTCTAGAGCTTACCTAGGACCAAAATATAACCTGGCAGTACTACTGCAGTGTTATACTAGACTGCAGTGACAGTAGAACACACATGCATGAAATACAAGCATAACACAGATAGTAGGTATGCTATATATCAGTATAAACAATGCTGTTGTACACAATTTATTGTTAGATGGTTGAAATATCTGTGGAGTCAACAAACAATATCAGTTTATGGACGGGGCTACCTCACCCATATACCTTGATTCCCTGATGGTGGATGACAGACCATTATGTGAACAATATTGGCCTAGAGACAACCTTGAATGGTACTATATGAGTTAAACAAAACAATTGGCAGCCATTACAGTTGCATTTTACAGCTATTACAGTGTTATACTTGCCTGCAGCACCTTACCTTACAGCCTGAATGCATACAGCTCTACTAAAATGGTTATGACAACACAGTCCTGATGTACATCATTTTCCTTGGTGTTATTGGTATTGTTTCATGTTTTATTGCAGAACAGTTGGCATTATTTATTTTTTGCAATACAGCTGTAATTCCACATTAATTGCACTACAGACTTTATTGCATATATGTTAATGTAGTTACTGGTATTGTTTCATGTGTTTATTGTACAACAGATTGCATTATTCATTTCTTAGAATAACCAGAAGAGCATGAGCACTCCAAAGGACACCACCTTTATTCACAAACACAGATAGTAGGTAAGCTATATAACAAACAGTTAAGCACTTTCCTCTCCACTACAGAGACTTCCTCATTACTGAGGAAGTCTCTGTAGTGGAGAGGAAAGTGCTTACTTCTTCATTTCTTGCAATACAGCTCTAATTTCACATTTATTGCATTACAGACTTTATTGTCTATACTTTAATGCAGTTATGGGTATTGTTTCATGTGTTTATTCCACAACAATTGGCATTATTCATTTCTTGGAATACAGCTCTAATTCCACATTTATTGCACTACATACTTTATTGTATATACTTTCATGCAGTTAACGCTTTACCCTTTCTTGCTTATTTCACTACAGTTAGCATAATACATCCATACTTACCACACACACAGTGCAACCTGATCAGGTGCCTGGTGTGCGACTCAACATTGTGAGCCCTCTCTTCTGCAACTGTTCGGAGAGAAGGACATCATTATGCATGCCAGTTCTGCAAACATTCAGATTAGATATTGGTGAAACAGAGGTAAAATTACTTGCATGCTTGTGGGGCATCCCCTGTCTCAGATTCTTGGACCCAGGTGTCCAAGAGGTCCCCCTTTCTTCATTTCAGGTTGTCATGGTGGTGACAACATTGTTCACCTGTGTGGGGGATACCAGTCACACTGGCTAGTTGTCTGGCCAGCCTGTCCCAGGCCACTGTCTTACACTCTGAGCCTTAGAAACCTCCCAGCAGCAGCAGCCAGTATTCATGGCTTTTAACTAGGAGTCCAACCATGACCCTGGACCCCAGAATGCATCAACTCTGTGCCTGAAAGTTCGAACCTTCATCAGCACCAGCCATAGCACCCATCAGAGGAAGAACACCAATAGATTTTGCTGTATTCCCACCTGTTGGTCTTAATATAGGCTGTTTCCCACCTTTACACATCATTGGGCAACATTCAGAAAAGTGCTGCATCACTTAGCACCAGGCAAACCAGTGAAAATTCGCAGAACTGTAGTCTTAGTCGAACTTAGCAGTGCACAAACCAGCCAAGCAGAGCTGAGCAGCATACAAACACTGGCAGCCATTATCATGCAACACTTAGTAGGTCTAATCAGGTCTCAGTAGAGTGTAGCAGAGTGCAGTGGAGCCATATATTAAATTAGTCTGCAACATGTGTATATTAAAATTAAATACTAATTTCCCTTCCATGTATTTAAACTGTGGACCAACTGCACATGCAGATGTTACTCTCCTCATTTAGCAACTTGGATATTAAGAAATCCGCTATACCTTCACATATACCACTGAATTATGTATAAGCAGTGCTGAGCTCAGCGCCCCCCCCATTCAAACACACTCAAAGACACTTAAACATCACATTTAAATAAATAATTAATGACATCCGGTTTCTATTTTTAGATGTCTGGCAGGTGTCTGCTGTCTTATCTGTGGGTGCCGCTTAGCATTGCTGCGCTCTGAGCCATGCAAACATGATTTTTTTTTAAAATTAAATAATAAAACACTACCTCAGTGCAAGGAGTCCCTTACTCCTCTGCAGACATGGTTATCACTACACCACTCTCTGCACTGATTCAAAAACCGTGTTCCTTGGCTCTCCCTTGGCAACATGCTATCATTAATATGCATGGCATTCTGCTAAGGGGGAACCGTGTACACAGACACGGTAACATTCCGTGTAGGCTCTACACTGTGCCTACGTGAATTTTATTGAATCCTGGGGCATGTCTACTCTTGCACACTGGTCTATAATACACAATATTCTGACATCATCTCTGAAACAGGTCTATATTACAATATTGAACTCACAGGAGTCTGAATGTTGTAATATCGAACCCAAATGTTCGAACTACGAAAATAGCAAAGCCACGACACACTGATATTTTTCCCAGGGGAAAAAATTGTTGGGCCGTTTTTGGGGCTTTGCTATTTCCTCCACTGTGGTATGATTTTGGAGTTGGTATACTTTAGTAGTAGTACTTAGTGTGAGGTCCCCCACATTAGTTTCAGTTTAAAGTGTAAGTGTTTTTTTTTTTTTTTTTTTTGTAACGGAATAGTGATTTGTTTCCCTGGGAACAAAAAATCTGTTCTGTGTTTTCATAGTTATTGGGTTTAGAACTTCATGGTTTGATATTACATTGTTCGGACTCCTTTGAGTTCAACGATGTAATATAGACCGTCTATCTAAGTGATATGAATCCAACATTATCCCCCTCCCTTTTTTTAAGATTTTGGTGACTAGTTTCTTCACTCTTTGATTCTTTCTCATCATCCACCATCTCAACGTTCACTCCACCACTTATCATAACTACTTTTGACCTCTGCAACATTCATCTCTTCTTCCCCACCTCATATCTCAATCTGTTTATTTATTTATTATTTATTTACATTTATTTACTGGGAAATTCCGGCTGGACACAGGTCCTTTTTCAGCGGATGCCTAGGAAGAAAAGCTCCACATCATGTACATGATAGAGACACAAAATTGCAGCAATAGGAAACAACATTACCGGTTGTTGGCTTTAATACAATAACAAGATATTGATTATCAACAGTATATACAGAAAATGTTGCAAGTTAAGATAGTTTCTTGTCATTTATAATATTAGTAACAAAGTTGTCAGACAAGATGTTAAAGTATGTAAAGACAACTAGCTATTTCTGACTGTGGTTAGTAGTGGTGGTAGTATAGTTGGGTTAAGAGTCTAGGTGGGTGGGGAGGTTCCAGCTCATTTGCCAGTATAATGTGCTCATCCTCTCATTTTCTCTTTTTTTGTTGTCTGCATTCTTCATCCTCACTAACCATCTCACAAATACATTATGTCTTCATTCATCACATTTTCTTTCTGCTTTTCTTCAAGTTCAACCCATAAATGATACATTTTCTTATATTTTTTTACATCCCATTTTATGACTGTAGAGAAATAGAATATATCTGGTGTAAGTGCAACTTAAAAAAAATAAATAAAATGAGCAATCAGAAGTAACACAGATTTTATTTAATGTTTTCATCCACTTGCACAAGGACTTCATTAGAATGATCACAATACCACAAGGAATAACTTTTATATCAATTAAAACAATCGTATGACCTAACTTTACCAGTCAGCTGTCAAACCCATTAATTTACAAGAGGTTATACAACACAACAATATATAATGAAAAAAAACCTTTAGTAAAAACAAACATATATAAAAAAATTAATATTAGGCTGCTAGGAAAACTGCAGATCATCTGGCTAGAACAAAGACTGGAACTGGAGTGCAACATGGCAGAATGGTAGGGCACAATGGATTATAGTGAGGGAGGCTAGGGTAAGAATATGGGAAATAACTCTTGGAGTACATGGAAGGCAATCATCCTAGGACCATTACTATTAAGAGTTTGCATTTTAGACATTTTTGAGTGAAGCAAGACTAGGAGCAGCCTTTTCTTAGATGCTACAAAAATAGATGCAGTAGCATAAGATGGAGGAGCAGTACAAGGAAGGACTTAGGATGACAAAATAGGCAGAAGATGACCACTGAGGTTTAGTGAAGACAAATTAAAAATACTGCACTTTAGCAGCAATAGCCTTGATGTAAAGCATTGGCTTGTGGCTTTGGGGTGTCATACTGATGCTAATAAAGCAAGAAGGGATCTGGGGTTTTTGATCACAGCTGGATTAGAACACTGGAAATTAAATGGTAGGACTGTGTCTGCAAAGAGAATTATGGGTATATTGTCATTCAGAGCAATAGCTGGCTCATTCAGCACCTTGTGCTGTTTCTTGTTCTGGTGTTCAAACTTGACAAGCAAAAAAATCTCCATAGTAATGTATCAAGTCCTTGCCACAGTTTAAATACCGCAAATGGAGTGCAAAGGTGCTTTAGCCCTGAATGGTAATGCACTATTAGCATTGATTTCTGAATGCCGGTAATGTACTGGCCATCGCATGATCCAGCCCCCAGCCATCTTACTCTCAAGGCAGCTGCTCTGTTCAGCCCACCCTAGTTACACATCTGCTGTCAAGGAGATAGACTCCAGTAGTAAAGTAACACCAGGCTCTGATCATTGCACACCTGGAGTACATTGACCATCCAAGTAGAGGGTTATCAAGCAGAAATAGGCCAGGAGACAGCCACCAGATTGTCATGTGAAATAAAGGTGGAAAAAAAAGATCAGAGACAAGATGAGTTAGAACTTTTATTAGTAACAAGAAGATTCAGGAATGCCCATCACAGAGATGAAAAAAATCTTGGAGAAATGTGAAGGAGTCATCTTAAACAGTAGTGATGGAAGTGGACTGGACATAACTGTCATATCTCTGGACATCTAAAAGTACTGCATCACATAGAGGTTTGTACAGCCTTGGAATAAACTAATTAAATGGGTAATGGAGAAAGCATCCATGCAGGCATTGAAGAGGCCAGGGGAGAGGTGTAAGAGGAAGGGTATGATGGAGAGAAGGCAGATTGCTTAATCAATTTAAAAAACAGGCTGTAGATGCTGTATCCTTCTTCCATGAAAATACTATAATGCTTTGTACATTAAATTGTCAAAGTCATCTTCTCTTAATAGTGTGGTAAGTAACATGCCTAAATGGTACAATCATTGGATGGTGTAGAAGCACTAAAACCAATAAGCGAAACATGCTGCATATTTACCATTTATTAAATTAAATTATTACACATATGAATGACTGGTTTTAGAGTATTCAACATGATGGATTATTAGTTTTATCATATGCATTTTAACACTTCACTGACTTGTTTTTAAGTATAAAACACACTGTGCATGTTAGTTAAATTGTATAAAAGGAAGAGAACTGTGGGCAAGTGCAGATTCTGAGGAAGTTCCAGTTGAGGAATGAACACACTTGATTGCCTGAATAAATATGTTTTAAACATCAGTGCATTTTTTTCAGCTGTAGACTTTAATGTGAGTCATTTTATGGATGGTTACATTGCTCATCTATTCCCCTGGCCTTTATTGGTGGTTGGCAGCATTTTGTTTATGGTAAATAATATGACTGTCAGCTGTACCCCCACCATCTACTCACTAAGTTAGACACCAATTGCTGGATTCACAGTGTAACAGATAAACTGGTCTAAAAGTTGAATTCTTTTTATTAGGATTGTAGTTCCTACTATTAATTAGACTTGTCTGGGTATCTTTTTTCCACATTAGTTGCCTGCAAATCCTGGTATTTTATGACTTTGAATATTTCTTTACTTAAGATACTAATCACCAGGTGTTGGAATTTCTATTATCAATGCTATTTTTCTTTTTTCATGGAGTATTATATTGTGTTTTCTTGCATTGATGTTTGAACTGTTGGTAATGGGTGATCCCATGTGATATACACTTCCTCATTCTCAATAATAATTTGTGTTCATGTTTCCAATGGCTCCCAGCCACTGCTATATTTTAGTTGCACAATCCCCAGTGCAACCATCTTACCACATTACTGTGCCTTTCAGTATACAGACTATGAGTGTATCACACTCAGCAACAAGATGTGTGACTGTTTCCAATTATTTTTTTACACAAACAGCATTTGTCTGTCTCTCCCACTCCACTGATCTGGGGTACTGTTATTAACCTTTCATCTTTTGGTTTCGGTTCACCTCTCCTTAACCATTTCTGCATTAAATGTTGTCGATATGAGAATACTCCAGGAGATCCTTGTACTAACACTATATTTATGGATTTCCCTTTTTTTTCATTTGATCCTTTTCCTTGCATTCGTTCTATTATTTTTTGGCACAGTCTGTTGCTGTCTAATTTCTGACTACTTCTGGTATAATTTCCATTCCCACTTTACAATGAAATTCTTCTGCTAAAATTAAGCAAGGATGTCAGTTTAGACTTCTTTTCCTCATATTTTAAAACTTTTGCTATGTTTCTATCTGGTGAGGTCGGCAGATATGTATGCAGTCCCATGATTGTAGATATATACATTTAATCAACTTTATTAAGACCCATACCACCTTCAGAGATTTTTGTATATCATTTGAAACATTTTTTTTGCTTTTCTGTCTAACTGATCCAATACATTTTGGGGTGAGTCAATCATCTCAAAACTGTAAGTTAGAACAAGAAGAGCAAATTGTTTTTTATTCCTAGAGGTTAAGGCATTTTTTAATATTAATTTTTTTTCTTCTGAAGTATTGTTTACTGAGTTTTATTCTCATTTGTTCATGTTTTATTGCCGACCCTTCATCTGTCCGCAATATTTTACACTCCCTCTTGCTGAAGTACCTTTATATTACATTCCTGTTCCAGATTTTCTTGGTGCTGTAGCTTTCCTGATTTAAATGTTGCTTTTGCACATTTACCAAGACCAAATGACATTCTTGTATCATCCAAGAAAGTTTTAACCATTTGTAGTTGTGCTTTGACCTGCTCATCAGATGAACTATCAGACGGTCTGGAAGTTGGCTTAGAAGATTAAGCAGCTGTTAACAAGCTGCTTCCTGTGGTCCTAACTGTGTGACTCTGAGCAAGTCACTTAACCAGACTCTGCTCCTGGGCCAAGTCTGAAAAGGCCAAGACAGAAGGGAATTAAGCAAACAATTAGGACTCCAGTTGTAAAATGAATCACACACATTTAATCATGAAGCGCTTTTTGTCCAACAATTCCACTTGAACTTCATCAAATAACAAAATCAAATACAAAAAATACTTCGCTTTTTAAATACCCCTTCTAAACTAATCATGTGACATGAAGCATCTTCTTTTAAAGGACTAACACTTTTAAAATGTGTCCACGTAAATAACCATTTTAGTAAAACCTTTCTTTAAAAATGCATATTAAATTAAATTGAACAAAGTAACATAAAACATATAAATAAAGTCTACCTCATTAAATTTTTCAATTTTAATAAACAACTAATCAAACACATGTCAAGTCCTGGATGGTTGTAGGCATTTAAGTGTACTTGCCATAAAAGTTCTAATCGTTCCAGCTCCAGTGCGATGGGTCCTCCTCTTGGGTTCCTAATGACCTGTTCTATGACACGGAACTTAAAATTGTGATTTGGGTACAGTGAAACATGTTTTGCTAGTGAATTCTCAACTTTGCTTCTACTCATGCTATATAAGTGCTCATATACTCTTTCCTTAAGTTTATGCTCGGTCTTACCTATATAGAAAGAGGCACAAAGTTGTCATTTAGCGACATATACAACCATTCTCAAATTACAAATAAATTTACTCCTACAGGTCAACTTTGAACCATTAACCACCACATTTTGACCCAATTCCATATACTTACAATAAGAACAATTCTCACACCGGGACATGCATGGATTTTTATTTCTAACCTTTTTATCACATTCAAGTAAATTTTTCAAGTTAGTCCCTTTCCTTAATATAAATTTAGGTCTCATTCCTAGTTTTCCTGCAATTTCCTTGTCATCTACTAATAAACTCCAATTTTTGTTAACAATTCCATTTGTATATGCACATTCCAAGCTAAATGTCATCACAAATCCCATATTAAAATTGGGATGTGTACCTTCACTGGTGTCCATATTATCATTATTAGTGCCTTTGGTACAGTTAAGGGTGTCTGTTAAGCTGTGGTTTAAATTATTATTACTTTGTTCTCCCTTTAGAATAGGTTTATAAAAAAACATTAATTCATTTGGTTTTTACTTCTCTTATCAAGTCAGTAAAAAAGATGGATAAGCTCATCTCAAGAACATTCATTTGAGGTGTAGACATTCACTATCAAACTTGTCTTCAATTGACACCATTCTTGCTGCTCTGAAGAGTTGGCCCTTCACTACTGAATGTTCTTGATAGTAAGGGTGCGCACTCGTATAGTGCAAGAAGGTGTCTGAATATGTGTTCTTCCTAAAAATCCTTGCGATATATCTACCCTCATCTTCTTTTTTACTTAATTCAGTGTCCAAGAAACAAATAGTATGTTCTTGGAAGTTGCATATAAATTGAAAAAAAATTAGTTGTGTTGTTAAAATACTGAACCAGATTAAAAGCATCCCGTTCATCTCCTTTTATTATGATGAAGATGTCGTCCAAATAGCAAGTGAAAAAATGGATTTTACTTGACACTTGATTGTTTTTGAATATGTATTCATGTTCCCAGTGTGACATCACCAAGTTAGCAAAACTTGCCCCACAAGGTGACCCCATGGCTACCCCAGTATTTCGTAAGTAATACCGTTGTTTGAAAAGGATGAAATTATTAGTCAAAATAATGTCTAATAATTCCTCTACTAAAGTGATCTCAGTATTAGATGCACCTTTCTTCTTGTTACAATAAATATCCCTTGGTTCTGGGGTTAGAATTAATTCCAGTAAATAATTTGTATATTGCCAGAAGCCAAGTTATTGGTCTATAGTTATTTGGATGGTTTGCAGGTTCACTCTTAAAGAGGAAGAACAGTTTTACTGTTAAGCAAGTTGGTGTAATTTCTGGATGAGCATATAAGTGATTCTTACTCAGGGATAATTTTTTATGTGAAGATGTTAATACATTTAGCCAGAAGTTTGGTTCTGCATCTGTGTGCTGATTTCCACTTAGACACTTAATTTTGCCTCTGTTTCCCTGGCCATTATGTCACCCCTTTTCATATCCTCTACATTAGAACTCCTTACTGTTTTCTTTAAGTATTCTATCCATTCTGCATCTTTGTTATGTTCAAAATGGTCTTTCAGTATTTTTTCCAGAAAGTGTCTCTTCTTTTTTGACAGCACTGTTTCTATTCCATTTTCTTTGTTTCCCATTTCTCTATAAACTGGGTCATCAATGAATTGCTTATCTTGTACTTTTCCTTTGTATTTATCTGCAGATCTTCTAAGCTTTTTTGCTGGTTCTGATAGTTTCAGTTTATTATTGGCAGTTGTGTATGGTAGATCCTGATCTGTTTTAATACCGCACGCTGCTTTAACCACACCTATCTTTCTAAGTATGTTTGTTGATCTGGTCCCTTTTCTCCATTCTTCTAGCAGTGATACTTCTTGTCTTAATTGTTTTATGTTTCCTATAGTCTCAGTTCCTGGCATCATTCTACTTGTTCCCTTCATTTGTTACGTTACACTTCTGTGGTAACACTTTATCCGTTATTAATTTAGCTGCACAACAATATATTCTATTTATTTCTGTTATATCATATTCATTTCTCATAATAGTCCAGATTTGCTGTGTGTTTGTTTTACCGAGGTTCTAAAATTGTGGGTCTTGTTTACTTTCTGTAATAAATGTCTTTCATCTATCTTAATATGTTTATCCACCTCTATTAAATCAAGGTGGTATTCTCTTAAATTGTTTTCTTCTGGACTTAGAGCATCTTCATTTCCCTCATTCACTTTGAGTATTCCACAGACAGTTCCAGAACATCTTTCTGTTAAGTATGCTTTTGAGATGCACCCTGCTTAATCTGCTGTTTATATGGTAACCCTTTGGACCATCACTCTGCAACATCACCTGGGTCAGATTTGCCAATGTTTCTGATTAGTTGCTTGGTATGAGACTTCAACTGGACTTTCATACTAATCTCCTACAGAAGCCTCCAGCATACCACCACATGGCAATTTTCAGATGTCACCTACTCCACCTGCTGCTCCTTATTCTGAGGACACATTATTCCTTCATGTTACAACATTATCTGTGTTGGATTCTCCACACTAAATTCTTCACCTCACAGATAATCCATAACTGCAATTTCTGTTTGTTTCATTTCTACCTTATAAATCATTATTTGTACATTTCTTCTTTGTTTTTTTTTTTTGTTTTTTTTTTTGTTTAGTGAAATTTTTCATATCCAGGTTCCTTTGCCTGTATTTATCTTCAAATATCTTTGGAGTTGCTTTTATTTATGAATTTAGGATTTAGCTTTCTTCTTTGCATGCATATTGTACCACACCAGATCTCCTTCATTTCCTTATGTCCGTGTTTTCTTTTTATATCTTTCAAAAATCTCTTGGTTTTGCTCTTTATATTTTCACACTGTCCCTTTTTTTCCAGATGGCCCAAAGTTTGTCTATGTCATGATTTCCATGGATCTGTTGTATTAGCAAATTCCAATTTTTATTTGAAGCTCTTGATAGAAAAATACTAGCACGTTAAAAACTTTCTTCTTATTTATCTCTTTAGCTTTCTGAATATCATCTATCTGGATGTTCTGGGCTTCTTACATAACAGTAATAGTACCTAATTTCTTCCTTATCCCCAATAGTCCACTTTGTCATCTTTATGGATCTTTCTTGACTTGTCACTTTGTGATTTTTGTGGATTTCTACTACCTTCTACCACAAGGAGCCATCCCCTCCCCCCTGAGCTTGGTCTAACCCTGTTGTAAGAATGTTTCTCTGTCTTGAGGATGCCACACTGCCTTTTTTCTGGTCCTGGCACCAGTGCATACACCATGATTGGCCACTTTTTTTATTCTGGGACCACAGATGTTTTTTTTTTTATTTTTTAACATACTATTCTCCATGATATATGCTATATAAAAATGGAGTCTACATATCAGTGTCATGTTGGTGAGATGTTGTGAAAATAGGGCCCACCATGTGAGGGTACTCACCAAGACTTGAGGGTGTATTCCGTTCCAGCAATATTGCACTCCTTTTCTTACTGATTTTCTCCCAGTCTTTTGGGATTCTAATACCATGACGGGAATGGACCCCATTCCTAAGCCAAAGTATGTAGACCCTCTGTAGGGTATGGTTACTGCCTACTAAGATCTATCAGTCTTATCTGTCATACTATTACACCATTTATGTCTCCTAAATACATCTATTCCCCCCCTTTCACACATCTTATATTATCAACTATCTACTGCAGTAGTAAAGTATACTGCTTACTAGTTACAAAAGGAGTGGATTTCTAATACATCTAAATCAGCTTTTAATAGCAACCTAGAGAATGCATGTGGCTAAATCTCAGTAGTTCTATAGCCATCACCCTGCAACCCAACCACCCAAATTCATCCACATCTTTTTTACCACATGTTGAGACGCCATTTTTTCAAAAATCCATTGTCATGCCCTCTAAGTGAAGACTGAAATGTTTCTCATTCTGTAACATGCATTTATATTATCCAGTGTGCTTACTGGCATTCCCACTTCTCTTAAAACATATTGCTCAGCTGCAGATCATGCACCTTAAATAGTACTTGCGCACCATCATGCCGTTATCCTTATCCTAGTGTGTGCTGATTCATGCAAGCTCAGAGTCAGTGCTTCCATCACAGTTTAACTCTCCTTCACATTTGTACATCTAAACACTCTCCAGATATCACAACATTATGTCTTGAATAATCCCCTAAAATAGCTGCACATGCTCCCTCTCCTCAGACTACTGCACTTGTACCCCCTCCTTGGACTACTTGCGCTTATGCCCCCTCCTCAGTCTGCTGCGCATGCACCCACTTCTTGAACCACTGAGCATGTGCCCCATCCTATGACCGCTGCACACACACCCCCTTTGGACCACTGCACATGTTCCCCATCAGACTGCTGCTCATGTGCCCCCCCCCTCAGACCACTGTGCACATGTTGGGTCTATATTAGATTGTCAAAACGGCATTACAGCAAATGCCATTTTGATGACACATAAATAATGAAAAGCATAAACAGCGAAACCCCAACCAATAACATAAAACACACCAGTAAAAACATTTCAAAGTGGGGGGCTTCCTCCCATTTGGGAGTCTGTGTCACCCATACACCTCTAACTAAATATATCAACTCAGAGATCTCACTACAGTGGGGTAAGCGTCAATGTCACATCTCAGGCCAAACAATTTTTTTAACCTAGGAAAAAAAATCGCTGACCTGAGCTTTCACTGTTTATACATTTTGCTATTTACGTGTCGTCTAAATGACATTCACTGTAATGCCATTTTGACAATCTAATATAGACCTGCACATCTCTCCCCCCAAACTGCTGTGCACGTGTCCCCTCCTCCAACCTCTGTGTATTCATAGCCATTACTTGCTTAGCATATTGTTTGCAGAAGGAAGTCCTTACACAAAAATGCCTCCTTCTATTGACAAAAATCAGTTAACTCCTTGCAATGAGGTTTCAAAATTAATCTAAACATCTCCAAGCCTTTTTGTGCTACTCTCCCATAATATAACCAGACTCTGTTCCTGCTTCCAGGTTCTGGAATCTCCCTGTCAGTAGGTAGCCCTAACAGTCCTTATCTGGGTCATTTTTCTTCTGACTCATTTACTCTCCACCATCGTTTCACTCCTTTATTCCCCTAGGTACAGACTCCCATGATTATATTTGCCTTCCCCTTTACCCAGCAGGAGTTTTAGGCACATGTAATTCCATAGTGCCAAGCCTAGTGATAGTACTGTGATGTACATGTGTCTAATCCCCTGCTGCAATGAATGCTTCTTGGTAAGGCAAGAGTTTTGGCCTTTGGGTTGCCTTCCTTGGTTTGGCACCCAGTCTCCATCAGGTGTCATCAGTGTGGCAGACCAGGTTGCCCACCACCCACCCCCACCCCTAGGATGCACGAACTGTTAAAAAGCTGCTTGTTTGTACCTTTTCTGGCTGACTGTCTCCACAACTGCCCAGATTGCTAATCAACATGGGTTAAATGGGTTGCATTTCAGGCTTGAGACATCTTGTGACACAGAGCTGGCCCAGACTGGATGCAGTGTTACACAAGTTTATCATGTACCATCACATGCCGTTTGCTTGCAACAACTCCCAGTAAAGCAAGGTATGAGCCTTACTGGTCATGGTCTGAAACAAGTAACCCTAAATTAGATTCATTTGTCAAACATTTGTGTACTCACAGTGTCCTAACTAGAAACATTCCACAGACACTTTTAGCATCTTAGGAGCTTTGTCTCAAGAAAATATCACAGTTTAGGCATAGTTAAATGCAAATGATCTAACGGTACTGAGAAGTGTCCATTAAAAAGTAATTTCTTTATCTCTGCTTTCAGACAGGTCTTCTCCATTGCTTTCACTGGACTCAAAAAGAGCAACCTTTTGTAAGTCTACAGCAATGCTATTTTTCAGCTCATTCAGTACTAAAACATACTAGCTACATGAAACTTCTCACTAGACACATATGAGATGGAGACCGTTCAGCAGTATATATAGCAGACAGTAGTAGTAGTAACCTCTGGCACATCCCTTAACCTGTAGAAATCCTTTGAATTCCTTAAATCCCTACCTACAGTGACAACTCTACTGACTTTACTTGGGTTAACATTAAATAAGGTACAGTTCAACTCCTGAAAAGACACTGCATATTAACTGTGTCAGTAAAAAGTAATATTCTTAAGGATTCGTGATGCAGTTCTGTGGTCACTGTAGGATGACTTGATTTACAGCCAAAGAATTTCTCTGTACATATGTTATTCTTCAGTGATGTTTTGTAATATGGGTTGGTGAAAGCTCTACTTTCATTAATTTGCTATCCATCCATCACCATAGCATGCATTGTTTCTATTATGTCACATTTATCCTTTTTCCCTGTTGAGAATGTGTTATGTCTTTAATTTTTTGTCCTTCTTCAAGCCACATTAACTGAAAATAGGCCATGTGGTCAAACCAACTTGCCTGTCAAAAACAAATATGTTAAATACAGCTTAAACTGATCAGGATTTAACAATGAAGTTTTGACAAATAGTGCTATCAAGTCTGGGATCATTCTGTACTCCCAAGAATCTTATTCTAAACTGTCAATTGTTGCCAAATGTGTCTCTTTTTATTGGACGCACAAGATATGTTACTTAGCTAAGTGGTTATTCCTGCAATATATCCAAAACCAGAAGCTCAGCTTGTCACAGATTTCCTTTCTGAATTATGTGAAAAAAGTCCCTCTACATCTGTAACAGCAGCCTTTGTTAATACACATGGGCAGAATTACTTTAACGGGCAGCAGTCATAACTATGCCTGTGTGCAGAAATGAAACAACATTGTACACTGTCCCTCCATCTGTTAATGTGTATTAGAAGAGATATAAATATATTATTGCTAGGTTCCTATAGAAGTTATACCACAGCCATCACAGTGACAGTTGCTTCCTTTTTAAACCTTCAACTGAGAAATTTCTTGTGTGGGATTTTGAAGGAGAAACCATACTCACAACCAGAACAAAGTGCCATACCTCCATTTATTTACCAAAATAAAAGCTTAGTCATATGGAACTTGAGGGGTTTCCATTGTTTCATATATTATTATGTTTCAGGTACTATATATATTTCATGCAATGGTGCAGCAGTAGCATTGTTGCCTCACAGCAAGAGGTTCTCCCGTTCGATTCTCGGCTGGAGTGCGAGGAGTGCCTACTGTGTGGAGTCTGCATGTCCTCCCCGCGGTTGGGTGGGCATTCAAAAGACATGCGTAAATGGGCGTGCCTTTGCTGAAGGTTGGACGTCGAGCTCGCACCTTGGCGTTCATGAAAATCTACTGCCAATCATTAGTGGACCGGAGTTCCACTGTGGCGACCCCTAACCGGGAAAAGCCAAAAGACAAACATTAGTAAAAACTTTGAAAATATTTTTCGACCTGAAATCTCGGGATATTTGCTATTTTTTCTTTTTCTTTTTGCAGGACACAGCTGCCAAACTAGGGAATTTCCTGTGTAAAGATGGAAAGGTGGTATCGCCAATCATGGAAAATGTCCAAGGATTGGCTCACAGCTGTCTTAGTGCATCCCTGATACACATGCTGCAGCTGTGATTCTGCTCTTCTGGGGTTCTGATCATAATGTAAATCCTGTTATGTCATAATTCTAAGACAGTGGGTGCCAGTGACCAATAACCTTAAAATCCCCTTTCCTTTTACTACGGGTTTAATTTGTCTTATAATTATCCGCCATCTAAATTGCCCATTTATCTTTATGAATAGCTTTATGTAAAATGGCATTACCCCTAAAATGGCGAAGATTCTATATAAACTAATACTAAACTAATAAACTAATGAAAACAGGTTTAAAAAAAAATCTCAGAACTTGTGAGTCAAATTTACCTAAAGCCATGTTCAGTAGACCCTTCTGGCAATTATTGTAGCCTACAGTAATAAATGGAAAGCAATAATTTAATGGATAAATAAAATATGTCTGAGTTTGGCTAACATAATAAATGAAACACCCTGTATTGTAGAATTGACAGACTCATTTCAGGATGTGTAGTTTCAGCATTTATCTCAAAACTTAATACCCAAGATTACAGTATTTTATTACCTCGATAGTTTTTTATGGTAGAATGCAGACAGTTTGTTTTGTGCATGTATGCGTGCATGTGTGTGCGCACATAGAAGCATGTCTAATACGCAGCCTGGCCATGCAACATATTCATCCTACTAATAATGGACATTGCACTACCCTGCAGCTGGAAGATGCATACTATGTGGTGACCTGTACCTGTTGCTGTGCACCATACAACCTTTTCCTTCTGATTTAGACTGAGAGGATGTGAATTTGGCCCCTGCAGGTATTGACTATGACAGGAATTCTGCATGGTGCAGCAGGAAATGCAAGATCTTTCTTCACCTGCTGTACTGGGAGCATAGGAAATTCCTCATGGAATAGTATAAAGGCCCTCTTAACAAAACTGTCAGCTGGCACCAACTTGCCAGGACACTCAGTGATGCCACTGGTACTAACCAAGTCTGGTGAGCAGTCAGACACATAGTGCCCTGTGGAGGTGCCACACAGATCTCCACCAGTGGAAAGAGGTTAACAGTGAGCCACCTTAATATAAGCATTCATTACCTGGTTTTGCACTGCATATTAAGCCTGGCACCTGTAGGCAGAATTGGCACTGTACATTAGGACTGTCACCTGTAGGTAGAATTGGCACTGTACATTAGGCCTATCACCTGTAGGTAGAACTGGCACTGTACATTAGGCCTGTCACCTGTAGTTAGAACTGGCACTGTACATTAGGCCTGTCACCTGTAGTTAGAACTGGCACTGTACATTAGAACTGTCACCTGTAGGTAGAATTGGCACTGTACATTAGGCCTATCACCTGTAGGTAGAATTGGCACTGTACATTAGGCCTGTCACCTGTAGTTAGAACTGGCACTGTACATTAGGCCTGTCACCTGTAGTTAGAACTGTCACTGTAAATTAGGCCTGTCACCTGTAGGCAGAATTGGCACAGTACATTACGCCTTGCACCTGTAGGTAGAATTGACACTGTACATTAGGCCTGTCACCTGTAGGTAGAATTGGCACTGTACATTAGGCCTATCACCTGTAGGTAGAATTGGCAGTATGCATTAGGTCTGTCACCTGTAGGTAGGATTGGCACTGTACATTAGGCCTGTCACCTGTAGGTAGAATTGGCAGTATGCATTAGGGCTGTCACCTGTAGGTAGAACTGGCACTGTACATTAGGCCTGTCACCTGTAGTTAGAATTGGCACTGTACATTAGGCCTGTCACCTGTAGGTAGAATTGGTAGTATGCATTAGGCCTGTCACCTGTAGGTAGAATTGGCACTGTACATTAGGCCTGTCACCTGTTTGTAGATTTGGCACTGTACATTAAGCCTGTCACCTGTAGGCAGAATTGGCAGTATGCATTAGGCCTGTCACCTGTAGGTAGAATTGGCACTGTACGTTAGCTTGGCACCTGTAGGTAGATTTGGCACTGTACATTATGCCCATCACCTGTAGGTAGAATTGGCAGTATGCATTAGGCCCGTCACCTGTAGGTAGAATTGGCACTGTATATTAGGCCTGTCACATGTAGATAGAATTGGCACTATACATTAGGCCTTTCACCTGTTATTAGAATTTGCACCGTACATTAGGCCTGTCACCTGTATGCAGAATTGGCACTGTACATTAACCATGTCACCTGTTGGTAGAATAAGCCCTGTACATTAGGTCTGACAGCTGTTGATAATAATTACGCTGTACATTAGTTCTGGCACCTGTTGATATAATTGGGTTCTATAGGGGATATGCTGGGCTGATTACTGTTTGTTTTACATTTTTAACAGTTAAAGAGATACAGGAGAATTAGGTGGTACATTAAAGGCAGTCAGATAAGCGCTATATGTGGGAGGTAAGTGCAGTGCACTATTGGTAGTACTACAGCATTTTATTACACTGATTATCTTTTGTCTTTTTTAATGTTTTTTCTACTTTTGTTTTTACCCCCATTTATTTTATTTTTATCTTTGGGATTAATTGTGATGGAAGCTGTGATGAGTCAGTGACCACTGAGCTCTACAAGAGCCACCATGTCTACTGTTGAGCTTCCTGTGGTCCCAAAGTCATGACTCTCTGTACAGTGACATTTACCCCACAGAAGGCAACCTAGAGGGCTTGCATAATGCCTTTATAGTCAAGTCTCAAAAGGGGGTAGTGAAGGCTTTGCATTTAAGAGTGGTGTGTAGGGGCTATCCTAGGTAACCTGGAGAAAGTACAGACTGGTCAGGACCAAGGTGGACCAATGGCTGTTAGCCTGTACTGACACCATGCAGCATCTTCTAGTATGCCTGATTAACTCACAGGATTTATTGTCTCTGTATTTCATGCCAACAAAGGAAGTATCCTCTATTTAATTCCTCACCTGTCTGTATTTCCCCAGTCAATGTATTCTCCATCCTGTTGTCTCACTCCATGTGCTCTTTTCTTTTCCAATCCTCCCCATCACCAGTTTTCTGCCCTCTGCCATTTGACACCTTTCTGTTTCAATCAACCGTAGGTGTCACGACCGCCTGTCTCAGGTTTTGCCTACATTATATATTCACTTTTAATTTTCCCTGCTGCCTTCCATGTCATCAAACCAACACTTTCCTCTTGGTATCCTTTCTCTTTATTCTTAAAAATACAAAGTTACCTGTACCCACAAATCACGTCAATCTGTCCCCTCCACATTTATCTTCTCTTCCTGTTGTCTTTAAACTTTACTTGTTGTTACCCATTTTTATTTGTACTGTCTGCAACTTTCCACCCCATTTATATGATAATGATTTGTCATATGGTGCACTACTTTGTATGGGCTGCCTCCAATGTCCGTGTCATAGTTATGAGGTTCTTTGTGAAATGAACACTTCATTGGACATGCCACTTGCCTGATATATAACTGGGACACAAAACTGCTTACAGCATGGTCCAGCAGCATGGCAGTTACCATACTGCTAAGCCATACTATAAGCAATCAGGTGACATGCCACCTGTGTGACACAAACCATTGGGTCACATGACTATTTGTAGCATGGTCCAGCAGCATGGCAGTTACCATACTATATGCAATCAGGTGACATGCCATCTGTGTGACACAAACCATTGGGTCACATTACTGTAGCATGGTCCAGCAGCATGGTTAGTGCCATTAGATAACCTGCTGAGTTACATTATGTCCCTTACATTATCATACTATGTCAGCACTCATGCATGCCTAATCCCCTCAGGCTGTACTGTACTAAATCCATGATGTTTACTTGTGCACTGTGGAATTACTCTTTCTACAGAATACCCTCTAGGATTCACCAACAAGGCATGTTTGTGTGATGCATTAGACTGTGTGTGACATTGCTTGACACTATAATGTTATGACATTCTCAGCTTTAGGGAACGGGATGTCTTCTCTGTGTAGAATGCAACACAAATACACATGGCCATGTATATCAGCCACCCACATGTCTAATTAGCTGCTGAATTTCATATATAATGTGGTATTAGCAGAAATAAAATACAACAAAATACAAACCTGTAATTCCCACATGGCTGATATCCCTTTGGCATAGACCTTATCAATTTCTGTGCTGGAACACACATCCAATATGCTTATACTCTGACAAGCTATGGGCAAGAGTATATCCTTTCCTGTAAGTAAGTTGACATCTATCTGAATGCACTTGTGAACGGTATCTATTGGAGGATTGGCTAGACCAGTATCTATCAATAACTTCCTGAATCCTGAAACTGTTACTTACTCAACTCATTACAAATCTTAATATTTCCTTTTGCCCATCATGCTCCCTGTAATGCAGGATCCCTTGTGACAAACCCTGAAGGTCATAACAGATGTATAGTACATCCCTGGGATTAGAGCATATTGTCTCAATTCTCATATATTGAGGTTTTTGGTATATTTGGATAGCATTCTTATATACTGAAATCACTTATGCATTACTAATAATCGTAATCATATTTACATCTAAAATGTCAATGCAAATAAGTTCTGTCCTTACAGTAAACTTAATGCCCCAACTGTTTTCATTTAGAAAAAAAAATTCATAGACTTCTGAAGTTTATCTGCATTACCAGTCTAAACTATTCAGCAATAATCCAAAAATCTATGTACTTATGCACTGAAAAGAACCGGACATTCAGACAATGATCAATGTATTAAAGCTCGCAAATAGCCAATAAATCAACATATATGGATGCAAAAAACAGTCCCTGCTGCTGTGTCACACAATGACATGCAACAGCATTTGTCAGAACCATTTCTACTGGCTTCATTAGTAAATAAAACCTAAGGCAACAATTGATGTACAGTATATGCATTGCAGAACACTTACTGATGTCATAGACACATAGTAACTAAATGTAATAATAAAATAAAAAACATTCTACATGTATAGCAAACCTTTCTAACTGTATACATAATCTTATGGGCAGACTCAGGGCTCTCTTTCTCAAAATTGTTGCATACTATTCCTGTAGCAGTGCACACTCTCCACAAAACTGTGGTTTCATTTGTCTCTCTAGTGCTTGCTGTCTGTAGGCTATTGTGTAAACTGAAACATGTCCTCTGTGTAATTATTGCTTGGCTAGTGGGGGCTGGTTCTTTTGTGTTCTTGTAAAAAAAAAAAGAAGTTGTTCTGTTTTTTAACCCCTAACTTGGGTTTCTGTCTTTGCACACAGTGCAGACTGGAGAAGTTGTTGACCGCAACTGAGCTACAAAATATAAGTATCTTGATTTTTTTTTTATTATTTTTACAGATTACTTTTTTTACAATTTAATATGCATAAAGCACTTTGTCTATTCAGTATCTTCACAAATCCTTATCTGTTTAAAAACTTTCATTTGTCTCTCTAGTGCTTGCTGTCTGTAGGCTATTGTGTAAACTGAAACATTTCCTCTGTGTAATTATCTCTTGGCTAGTGGGGGCTGGTTCTTTTGTGTTCTTGTAAAAAAAAAAGAAGTTGTTCTGGTTTTTAAGCCCTAACGTGGGTTTCTGTCTTTGCACACAGTGCAGACTGGAGAAGTTGTTGACCGCAACTGAGCTACAAAATATAAGTATCTTGATTTTTTTTTTATTATTTTTACAGATTACTGTTTTTACAATTTAATATATATAAAGCACTTTGTCTATTCAGTATCTTCACAAATCCTTGTCTGTTTAAAAACTTTCATTTGTCTCTCTAGTGCTTGCTGTCTGTAGGCTATTGTGTAAACTGAAACATTTCCTCTGTATAATTATCTCTTGGCTAGTGGGGGCTGGTTCTTTTGTGTTCTTGTAAAAAAGAAGTTGTTCTGGTTTTAAGCCCTAACTTGTTTCTGTCTTTGCACACAGTGCAGACTGGAGAAGTTGTTGACATAACTGAGCTACAAAATATAAGTATCTTGATTTTTTTTGATTATTTTTACAGATTACTGTTTTTACAATTTAATATATATAAAGCACTTTGTCTATTCAGTATCTCCACAAATCCTTATCTGTTTAAAAACTTTCATTTGTCTCTCTAGTGCTTGCTGTCTGTAGGCTATTGTGTAAACTGGAACATTTCCTCTGTGTAATTATCTCTTGGCTAGTGGGAGGTGGTTCTTTTGTGTTCTTGTAAAAAAAAAAGAAGTTGTTCTGGTTTTTAAGCCCTAACTTGGGTTTCTGTCTTTGCACACAGTGCAGACTGGAGAAGTTGTTGACCACAACTGAGCTGCAAAATATAAGTATCTTGATTTTTTTTTTATTATTTTTACAGATGACTGTTTTTACAATTTAATATATATAAAGCACTTTGTCTATTCAGTATCTTCACAAATCCTTATCTGTTTAAAAACTTTCATTTGTCTCTCTAGTGCTTGCTGTCTGTAGGCTATTTTGTCCCACCCTCCCTCCCTTTTGGTGTCTTGCTCTTATACTTGGTGGCTTTGCAGTTGCCCGCCCCTACTGTGACACACCTCCCAGTCTAGTGTCATTAGCTCATTCTGCTTAATACAGAGAGAACATTTTATAAGGCCTTCTGTTCCTCCTTTTTCCCTTTCAAAAAGTAAAACAAAACTTTTTTTTTTTCTCTTTCGCCTGAATCATCTTGTGTTCTGACTGTCCTTCTCAAACATTTTGGAAATATACAGTATATTTCAGAGCATTTGTTATAACTGTATTTGCTATAATTGATTTAAGTATTTTTTTCTGGCTTTTTGATTATTTACTGCTTAGCGACTGCATTTTAGCCTGTTTATACAGCTCTGCATTCTATTTAAACTGTTTTTGTGTTGATTAACTGTTTTGCACTTTTAAAAAGTTATTTGTTGCTTAATTTTACCTGTAGGCTAACACACTCAAGTGCGCCAGCCATTTAAAAGCATTTATAGCATTTACTGTCTGTTTTTCCTCTGTTTTCTGCAAAAAAAAAAAATCTTGTTTTCCCGCCTTACTGAACTAGAATAGTCCAGTCTTCAGAGTTTGCTGATCTCTGTGCTTTGTCTTGGTTCCTGTGCTATTCCATATCCTTATTTGGATAAAAGGAAGCGTCTTTGTTCACCAGTGGGAGTGGGGAGCACTGAGCAGCCTATTTGTCCCTAGAGGACTGGTTCCAGCCAGAAACTTGTAGTCTATTGGCCATTTTGGGTCAATTCCTAGCTCTTTTCAGCCCCCTGTAATAAAGCCCACTTTAGAGCGCTTTTTCGCTTGTATTCAACTCAGCACCGCTCCTCGTGGTGTCCTGCAGAGTTCTACAAGCAGCAGTGAGCAAAAGAGTGACTTTTTCCTGATTTAAGTATTTTTTCTGGCTTTTTGATTATTTACTGCTTAGTGACTGCATTTTCGCCTGTTTATACAGCTCTGCATTCTATTTAAACTGTTTTTGTGTTGATTAATTGTTTTGCACTTTTAAAAAGTTATTTGTTGCTTAATTATACCTGTAGGCTAACACACTCAAGTGCGCTAGCCATTTAAAAGCATTTATAGCATTTACTGTCTGTTTTTCCTCTGTTTTCTGCCAAAAAAAAAAAAAAAAAAAATCTTGTTTTCCCGCCTTACTGAACTAGAATAGTCCAGTCTTCAGAGTTTACTGATCTCTGGGCTTTGTCTTGGTTCCTGTGCTATTCCATATCCTTATTTGGATAAAAAGAAGCGTCTTTGTTCACCAGTGGGAGTGGGGAGCACTGAGCGGCCTATTTGTCCCTAGAGGAGTGGTTCCAGCCAGAAACTTGTAGTCTATTGGCCATTTTGGGTCAATTCCTAGCTCTTTTCAGCTCTTGTAATAAAGCCCGCTTAGCTGCTTTTCACTTGTATTCAACTCAGCACAGCTCCTCGTGGTGTCCTGCAGAGTTCTACAAGCAGCAGAGAGCAAAAGAGTGACTTTTTCCTGATTTAAGTATTTTTTTCTGGCTTTTTGATTATTTACTGCTTAGCGACTGCATTTTCACCTGTTTATACAGCTGTGCATTCTATTTAAACTGTTTTTGTGTTGATTAACTGTTTTGCACTTTTAAAAAGTTATTTGTTGCTTAATTTTACCTGTAGGCTAACACACTCAAGTGCGCTAGCCGTTTAAAAGCATTTATCGCATTTACTGTCTGTTTTTCCTCTGTTTTCTGCAAAAAAGAAAAAAACAAACAAAAAAAAAACAAACAAACAAAAAAAAAAAAAAAATCTTGTTTTCCCGCCTTACTGAACTAGAATAGTCCAGTCTTCAGAGTTTGCTGATCTCTGGGCTTTGTCTTGGTTCCTGTGCTATTCCATATCCTTATTTGGATAAAAGGAAGCGTCTTTGTTCACCAGTGGGAGTGGGGAGCACTGAGCGGCCTATTTGTCCCTAGAGGAGTGGTTCCAGCCAGAAACTTGTTGTCTATTGGCCATTTTGGGTCAATTCCTAGCTCTTTTCAGCCCCCTGTAATAAAGCCCGCATTAGCACGCTTATTCGCTTGTATTCAACTCAGCACGGCTCCTCGTGGTGTCCTGCAGAGTTCTACAAGCAGCAGAGAGCAAAAGAGTGACTTTTTCCTGATTTAAGTATTTTTTTCTGGCTTTTTGATTATTTACTGCTTAGCGACTGCATTTTCACCTGTTTATACAGCTCTGCATTCTATTTGAACTGTTTTTGTGTTGATTAACTGTTTTGCACTTTTAAAAAAGCTATTTGTTGCTTAATTTTACCTGTAGAATAACACACTCAAGTGCGCTAGCCGTTTAAAAGCATTTATAGCATTTACTGTCTGTTTTTCCTCTGTTTTCTGCAAAAAAAAAAATCTTGTTTTCCCGCCTTACTGAACTAGAATAGTCCAGTCTTCAGAGTTTGCTGATCTCTGGGCTTTGGCTTGGTTCCTGTGCTATTCCATATCCTTATTTGGATAAAGGGAAGCTTCTTTGTTCACCAGTGGGAGTGGGGAGCACTGAACAGCCTATTTGTCCCTAGAGCAGTGGTTCCAGCCAGAAACTTGTAGTCTATTGGCCATTTTGGGTCAATTCCTAGCTCTTTTCAACCCCCTGCTATAAAGCCCACTTTAGCGCGCTTTTGCGTGATTTAGCGCGGAGTTGCCCATAGAGCACCATCGGGCAGCGCCGGCTAAACAAGGTTAAACTATTTCTGGCTCCGTAAAGTCTGCTCTTCAATTTTTCCCTTAGAACTTCTCTACTTGCAATCTAAACAGTCTATTCTCTATCTCAAAAGCTCAGCAGTTGCTCCTAAAGCATTTTTATATAGGTAAAGTACTTATCAGTGGCAGATTTAGGCTTTGGCGCAGGGACTCGCGCCTCCCCCCTTTTAAACTAATTGTATAGCTTTGGCTAGGGCATCGGAATACATAAAGTAGCTTTAAAAAAAAAAAAAAAAAGTACGTACATATTTGGTGTTGGCTCCTTTAAGGAGGATACCAGCCACTCGGAAGTGAGCTCACGGCATGTCCGGCTGGCTGCGAGCGGGAAATGTACAGTAATGACCGAGCGAGTGGAAAACGACAGTTGTAAATTATTTAATGGATTATCGCTGCGAGCGGGAAATGTAGTTGGACTTGAATCACTTGATCAGGTAAGTTATTTAGATTAAAAATACCATAGTACCCTTCTGCTTATGTAATTATATCTTTTTAACAATGTAATATTGAGGAACTTTGTCCCCGAGGCCTTTGCTGATACCAGGTCCATTCTTTTAGCTACTGCTGATGTTTATGTTTTGTCAAAGTGCAAATTGTGAATTACAAATTTAAAATCATGTAAGTTTGGCTTTTATGTTCAAAATGTGATCAGTTATCATGAAGGTTAAGGAGAAAAATTACACTAAAGTGATGTGAAGAATTGGAGGAGTAAAGTTTGTGTAACAATATACATTAAACAAGAGGCAAAGAAGACAGCCAAATTAGAAAGATTCATTCAGATGAAAACATAGCCAGCTCTGGGTCAAGCAGAAGGGTAGATCTTTTGTTTTTAACATGCCTTGGAGAAACAGTAAAACTAATGGGGTGTCTGCAAGATTAACACAGAGGATAAAGTGGGCCAACAATGTAAAAATGACATATGTGGAATATTTTTGGTTTAGCATTTACTACTGAAGGAGGAATATGTGTGCTCAGACTGGATTTCAAAACCCCATGCACACAGCAGATTATTTCTACTATTTTATAGAAGAAAGATATGTGATTGAACTCCTAAAACGCTAAGAAAAACAGTGAGCCTTTGATACTCTTCTCATGGTCTGATAAGTAGAATTGGAGCAGGATAGTGTTATTTGTCCTTCAAAGAAACAGGGATTGAAAAAAAGGCAGAAAATTACAGGTGGTAACTTAACCAAAAGATGGTATAAATACTTCTGAAAGAAACAAAAATCAGATATCCAGAAGTCACTGTGATAAATAATAGCAAATAAGACATTGATTCACAAGGAGGACATACTGAATCAGTCTAGATTTATTTCAGAAAGTAAGCAATGTAGTAAACTAGGAAGTCTGGGTTTGGCAATGTATCTGATACAATCCAGTATGAATACATAGCAAGCTTTTCTTGCTAGACATGGAATACTGTGGTAACGTGACTGGTTGACAGGATGAAAAGTCATTAATAATGGGGTATATACTCATTATCAGTGAGATATGCAAGGATTCAGTACTAAGACAATTTATTTTAATACAGTTGATGCTGCAGGGAGCTAAAAGGGATACAATGCATCTCTGCAGGTGATCCAAAGATGAGAAACTGGAGTAAAACCCATACTAGGCTGAAAATAGTATATCTGTATATGGCAAAACAAAGCCATAGTTAGCTATTTCTGGAAGCACAGATTCAGTGCAGTATCATATTCAGAAAGCTTAGATTGTCTTAAAGTATGCATGCAGGATGCAGGCACATAAATAAGAGCCAGAGATACATAGGGCTATCAACAGGAACATTTTATGGAGAAAAGCAAGATGTTCCCATCCTGCTGGCAGCATTCTGGTTCAGTCCCTAGCTAGAGTACGTTACGGTATTTATTTATTTTACATTTGTTTACTGGGAAAGTCAGACTGGACACCAGTCCCCTTTCAGTGGAGGCCCTGTACTGTGCACATCTGAAGTAATTTGTTACAACAATACAGACTGAGTTGTAGAATTTGCACACAGTGAAACTGCCCTGTAGGACTGTGATAGAGCTGGAAATACATGTAAATGTCTGGGTACCCCAGTAAGATGCAGATGCTCAGGTGCTTCAGTCATAGAGCACTGGAAAAAGAAATGAACAAGAAGAAAGGCTTACTCAAATGGGTATGGGCGCTGATAGCCTAGGGAAAATGAAAGGATACCATTGCCTTTTTTTCCAAATTAATAACAGCATGAAAGAAATTATTTCTTCAGGCACTGCTGAAAATATGCAATTTCACTAATAAGTGAGACACAGAGTTGACTCCTGTGGTCAGGGACAGTATAAATTAGGTTACCATTTACTTATTACTGAGAGTTTGGTAGTGTTTTCTCATTAAATGAGTTTAGGAAATGATAAATGCTGTTATGGGCTCTTTTCTACTGGATGTCTGTTCATAAGCTCCATCTGAAAGGTGACATCTATTTTCTTAATCTGATCTATCATTCTTGTCGTCAAATGCCTTCTTTTACTTTCCCTTTTTCTGCTGATCTTACTGATTAACTCACAGATTTTGCCAACAGTCAACAGTTTTAGGAAGGGCAGTCCTAAATTTTGAGTCAAAAATACAGAAAAGTTGAGAGGTATTAGTGGCTGAAATGATTCTTTACACGCTACTCCACCAAAAAAATAGTACTAGTCCGCTATTACTTTCTTAGTTTCACTTTCTGTTGCTCATTTTGTGGGTCTTAGCTTTTGCTAAACAAGTTACAGATTGTTTCCTTTGTTACTCATTCCCACTTCTGTTCTTGGGAGATGCAGTCGACACCGGACTAATAACACATCAGAAAAGCTGGTGCCCTGGCTTTTGGGCGATGCATTGATTAGCGTTTACATTTGTCAATTTGTATTGCATTCGAATTGACTTGGTCAACCTCGTATCTTTTGATTGTTAAACAATTTACTAGGACAAATCCTTGCATACACCCCCCAAACGGATCTGCCTTTTTTCTTATGATTTTTTTTTTATTTAGTTTACTGTATGCTACCGAACGGAGGAGACTCCAACTGTGTTGATTACTACATAAGCCATCTTTACATCCTAATATCTGCATTCCGTTGTACAATACTGTAGCTTCTCACTTACTTATTGTTTAGCCAAGGCCAGTCAACCTGTGGGAGGTAAATCGTTATGGAGTTTCGCACAAAGGTCTGGTAGACAAACTTACAAAGTGCAAACTTCCTCAGAGTAGAAGACTGAGTTGAAAGTGGCGCACAATTATTAAAGGTTGTTACGTGAAGGAACTGATGCACGTGCAGGCCTCACAATGATGCTGTTCTGTACTACAAGTATTTACAGCAGTGCTGTTGTCAGCATAGCTTTCAACCAATCACGGACAAATCTGGAAATGCTTTTTGTGGTTACTAGTGACTTTTTGCACCTTCCGTTTGCATTTGGTTACAAATCTAAGTAGTTTGGGGACAATAAGGGACACTTAAATGTGAACAATCCACAACACTGTGAATGTAGCTTAAAACCTAAGGCATATATACACTTTAAAACAATGGATTATATGTATGCCATGCTTTAAGACATTCCTTTCACAAAGGTAGTAAAATAGAGTAATGCACACCAATTTTATGAGTAAGTCTGCGCCCTTGCAGAAAATGTTTCTACCCTCACATTCATTAATCATTATCATCTTCATGTGGCCAATACTCCAGTAACACAATTGTACCATATAAGGAAAAATAAAAACAAAGTCTGATACCATCACTATAGTGAAACAAGAAACATAAGTGTTCATTTCAGACGTACAATGATCTGAAAATGTAGTTGACTTTCTGCTTTTTGCTTAACTATTTATGTGGAGCACCATGTTCCTGGTGGCAGTTCAATGAAATGTTGTAGGTGCAGTGTTCAAATCTTGTGAAGGTGTTGATAAACTGAAAGTATGAATAATTAGTATACTTTTTGTTAAAACCCACAAACTTAATAAACCAGAAAAGACTGATTTATCAGTTTTATTTGCTTCATCCTTTGTGCATTAGGCATTGCAGTTTGGTGCCACTTATCAGTGTCCTTTATTGAGTGACATTTCTCATCCTATGGGGAAAAAAAATATTCTACATGGGCAAAGACCTGGCCTTCAGTCACATAAATGAGACTTAACAGAAGTACACACTACAAAGCATACTGAACATTAATGAATGCAGAAAATTACTTTTATCTTTAACTGCCTAAATTGTGCTATGTGTTAATGAAGTATGTACTGAATGACAGTGTAATAGATGCAAGGTTTTAATCCACATAATGGATACTGCACCTATATATTTCTATGTGTCATAATAATGTGATGTAATGTATCCTGCACTTTCAAGACACACGTGCAATTTATAATGGTGATGTTGAAATATATTTGACTGTGGGTAATAAACCTGAAAATGTTACTTGTATATCTCCTGTAGTGGTCGCCTCACTAATAATAGTAATAACATATTTCTGTGTGCATGTACAAAAATGAGAAAACATAAGTATCAAGGTACATATGAAGAACACATCAAAACAACTTTGAAAATATGCATTCACACTGCTTCCCCTCATGTACAGTCTGTATGGTCCTTTCCTCAATATTTGCCTCTCATAAAATAATGATGTCAGTTAAAACAGAAGCACATCACACGTGGAAAAGAACAGCAAATGCTATGTTTGTGTTCAGTCTTTGTACTGCAATTGGCACACAGCAGTACCAGTAGTCAGCAATGGCTAAATCTACCATAAACACATAATGTTGTGAATGCTAGTTCACTAAAGGTGACACATGCGATTGATAGCAATCAAATTTCCTAGCTTTTAAAATATATGGCTGTTGAAAGTTGGAGTGTGAATGTTATTTTGCAAGTTCAGACTATCTTGTGATTCGGTATTACATGTTGGGTGTTAAAGTATAAGTGAATAACTGTCTGACTATATTGGTTCCTTTTGAATTATTCTATATGTCACTGTTCAATCTTGTCAGCATGTATAAATGATGCATGCAGGGTCATTGCCCTTCTTGCAAAAATGCCTGGTGACTTATTTCTTTGTAGTATGTTGTGCTTTTTTGTTTATGTTTTACTGTGCTCTGTTAGAAATTAAGCAGGACTTGTGGTGCAGTTTTGACATCATGTATAACTTTTGAATATGGTTGGTGCATAACTTTTTCCTGACTGGCCACACGTTTCAGCCAATAGTATGAAGATTACCACCCTGGCCTTTTACTTTCAAGATTTTGCATCAGAAAACAGTAGCCAAACAGACCAAAAGCAAATTAGTTGCATCCTAGTTAAGACAGCCATCCCATATCATGTTGAATTTTATGTTCCAAACTATACCAATGTAAGTGCAAAGTTGTAATATACACGTCAGCATGCTTCACACAACCAGGCATTCACTGTTTTATTTCCCTGGTGTTAACATGTTAAATATTGGGCCCTTACAAATGTCTGATGAAAAATTAAAAGGTAGTTTTGATTTCATTAGTCAGATTCATTGTTTAGACCAGATTAATCCCTCTTGTCCCAAAAACCTTTTGTGGCGAACATCTACATAAGGATACAAACATCTAAATACTATTTGTGAAATGATAAACCTTTATAAGATATAAGGCTTAGAGTTGCTGAATAACAGATCTGGGAAATTTTGTGTCAGTCGCAGACAATGAACTGAATATGAAGTTATTGCAAGTGAAAAAAAACATTCTGTTTCTGCAAATGATGTACACACAAAAGGTGTCCATTCCCTTTTGCAGCAGTCATTATTCAATATTCCTGAAAATATGGCAACAACAAATTGTCAGGCCTTAGCCTTTGACTTCTTATATTCTGATATTTTGATTCTAGCTTTCATTTTTATGCTTTATTTTAATTTTGCTGTTTTGCTTTTATTTTTTTTTTCTGATCTAAATTAGTCAGATATATTTGTTATTATGGGTGATCAATTTTGCTGACTTAACTTTTTCCTCTAGTTTATGGTCATGCACCTATTTTCTTGCTTTCGCTGTGTTGCTACCTGCTGGATAAGTGTCTTTCAGAAAGGTAAAGCTTCAAGAAATTTGTTCTCTTGAGTTTTGACTGCTTCCTGGAGTGAACACTTACATTATGCAAACCTTTGGCTCTCTGGATGTTGTTTATAAAAATATTTTATTTGCCAGTAGCTGAATTGGCAATCATTGTACTCTGTCACTTATTTCTGGACTTGGACCACAGTTTCAAAGCAGAACTGTTCCTGTCAAAAATTCCATATTTTGGTTTGGAGAATACATTTGACAGACTAGATGTACCTCGTTTTCTTAATACTGTATACTGGATTTTACAGCTATGATTTTTTTTCTTTTGTTACCAGTTACCAGTCTTGAATTATGTGACAGACCTTGGGAGTTTGCATTTTTGCCTTTGCATCTGCCTGTTCAACTGCAGAGATATGTGGTGGTGTTTGTCTTTGTCTCACTTGGGCAATGTTTGCTTATTTTTTTTTTTGCTGGGAATGTTACTGTTTTCAACAAGTTTTTAGTCTGGGTTGCTTTCTCACACCCTAAAAAAATAACTTTTTTTAAAATGTATTGCAGTACTTTAATATCATAACTTATACTTTATTAAATTGACTAGATAACACAAATGAACTATGATGATTGGATCAGATGCTGCTAAATAAGCCTAGAGTGGCACAGTGGTGCAGTGTATAGCATTGTCCCCTCATAGCAAGAGATTAAGCCAGTTCGATTCTTGCCTGTGGTGCCTTCTTAGTGGAGTCTGCATGTTCTCCCTTTAGTCTGTGTAGGACATATTGTTTAGCCCTAGTATCCTTTTAGTAAGGCTTCTTTGTGGGCATTCCAGTTGCATGTGTCTGGACAGATACAGGCCAAAGGGGGCATTATGCTCGATGACTGGCCTAAGGAGTGCTGAGTAAAGGAGGGCAGTGACATCCTAGATCTAGACATAACCCATTTCTTTAAGCTGTTTAATACAGAAGCACTTTCTTACATAGACATACTGGTCAAAATTTAGGTCACTGTCCAGATAAGTTCCAAAAACCCAAACAAGGTCTTATTGTCATCATAGTTCTGAGGTAGATGACTTCCAAAGGATACAATAATGCATTTACTGGCATTTCATTTTGGTCCATGATTGTGGCACCAGTTGTTTGGGACAAACTGTCCCATAGGATGGCTGTGCAATTTGGGGTTCAGTGACTGCTCCTAACTTGTAGTCATGTGCAAACTTAGTCATTCAGAGCCCTTTGGTATTGGCTTTTACTTCAGAAAAGTAGATGTTAAACAGGAGAGGCCCAGCACAGAACCCCCGGGACTCCACCAGTAGCTCATCTCTTTCTGGAGGTAACTGTCAGTTTTGCTTTACTGCATCTCATCTGTGAGCCATGTGGCAATCCAGTAGGTGACCATAGTTTATTCCTAGTTTATTTAGCTGTTCTGCAATGCCTGAGAGTGGGGGATTGTGTCAAAAGCTTTAACTAGGTCGAGGTATGCAATGTGTACCATTTTGCTTTCCTATATTGCATTGGTGACCTTTGCAAAAAAGTACATTAGATTTGGTAAGCATGACCTGCCATTGACAAATCCAAACTAAAATGGAAATAGTATTCTGAGGGTCGCTGTTTCCTAATAAGGCTTTCCATGGCTTTGCATATTAGGCTGGCCAGACAAAGTAGATTTTGTGTTGCTGTCCTTTGGGAAATGCTATAGTATTTAAATTTGGTTTTATACATTGCATATAATTTAACTGACTTTTTTAGGAATTTTTTCATAAAACGTGTATATCCTTAACTTGCAGTGTTCTTTAACTGAACTTCACTTGCACACACAAAGTTAATTACATAAATTAACTTTGCTGGTTTCACATAAATCATTATTTACTTAAATTGCTTACATTTGCTGTAGGTCTTGGGGTGATATCACCTTCACTGGGATTCTTTGCAATGTTATCATAATGCTTATGTCAGGTATGCCATATAAAAGAACTATGACTTCATATGGGCAACCAAACATATCCTCTAGGTATGTCTTGAAACAACTGGTAATGTCTGCTAATATGCTGTGTGCTGGATAGGAGTAATGTACCTCCACTAACACAACCACACCAGGTTCACTGGATCATACGAGAATATTAGGCTAACTGCCATGAATGGTAATTATAAGGCTAGCTAATAAGCTGAGATCAGAATAGGGGGAAAAAAAACCCCCTTTTAACCCCTTTTTTGTTTTTATTTTTTAAAAGGTGGGGGGGGGGGGGGGGGGGGGGGGGGGGGGGGGGGGGGGGGGGGGGGGGGGGGGGGGTGGGGGTGGGGGGGGGAGGGGGGGGGGGGGGGGGGGGGGGGGGGGGGGGGGGGGGGGGGAGGGGGGGGGGGGGGGGGGGGGGGGGGGTTCTCCTCCCTGCAAAAAAAAAAAAAAAAAAAAAAAAAAAAAAAAAAAAAAAAAAAAAAAAAAAAAAAAAAAAAAAAAAAAAAAAAAAAAAAAAAAAAAAAAAAAAAAAAAAAAAAAAAAAAAAAAAAAAAAAAAAAAAAAAAAAAAAAAAAAAAAAAAAAAAAAAAAAAAAAAAAAAAAAAAAAAAAAAAAAAAAAAAAAAAAAAAAAAAAAAAAAAAAAAAAAAAAAAAAAAAAAAAAAAAAAAAAAAAAAAACCCCCCTTAAAAAAAAAAAAACCAAAAAATTTTTGCCTCAAATCGACCGCCCAACCCCCCCAATTTTTTTTGAAAAATTGGGGGCTTGGTTTTTTTGGGGTTCGGCCCCCCCCCAAAATCCGGGGCCTGAATCCAAAAAACCCCTAAACCAAAAAAAACCCAAAAAAAAGAAAGGCCCCTCCAAAAGAAAAGACACCCAAAAAAAAAAGGGCCCCAACCCCCCCTGCCAACTCAAGACATAAGACATGCAACACATAGTTCTCAAAGTCAGTGTGCTAAACAGTCACAGCCCTTAAGGCCAAACACAATGCCAGACACACTTGTTATAGGTGACTCCATAGTCAGACACACTGACGTCCCACTCACCAGACTGAAAAAGGAAAAGATCACAGTAAGCTGCCTGTCAGGCACTAGAATCTGCCACATAATACAAGCACTCAGGTCACTCCACAGCAAGTACAAGTATGACTCAGTCATTGTCCATGGCGGTGTGAACGATCTGAGCGATACCTCCCTGGACTACATGAAAAGAGACATAGAGGAGCTCTCAGATTATGTAGCCCAGGCCGGTATGACCCTGACCCTGAGCAGTATCCTACCCTCACCAAGAATGATGCCACAATACAGAGACAAAATGATCAGCTTTAATAATTGGCTTAATTACTGGTGTCATTCTAAGGGGATCCAATGTCTGTCTGCCTGGGATGACATGCTTGACAAGCCACGCTGCTTAGCAAGGGGCGGCTTGCACCTGTCACCCTGGGCTTCCGGATATTGGCAAGGCTCTGCCACCCCATAGTGCCTTTTTTAGGCAAGGCTCAAATGATAAACCTACCGCCTAGAAACAAAATGGAGAAAAACTAAGGGTAATACTGCTCAGTGCCAGAAGTCTAAACCTCAAGATGCAGCCCTCAAGCCCTCCTCAGTATGGAGAACATCGATGTCTGTGCTGTAACTGAAACCTGGTTCAAGGCTCCTGAGAGCACCCCAGCACTATCAGGTTATACCTCATCACAAAAATCCGGACCGAACCACAAAAGGAGGGGGAGTATCCATATTCATAAAGGATACCCACACCTCCAGGTTAGTGGGAAGCCGCGAAGCATCGGAGACCATCCAGGTGCAATTAACCATAGGTAAAACTGCCCTACAGTTTGTAGCATGCTACAGACCACCTTTTCAAACTCAGGAAACCCACACAGCCTTCCTGAAGACACTGGAGAGTATGAATGTCTCTCCAAACACCATCATATTGGGTGACTTCAACTACCCAAACATAGACTGAGAACATTACTCAAGCCCCAACACCCTAGCCCAAAGGGTCCTGGAATTCATAAACTCAAATGCTATGGAACAACTAGTCACCATTCCCACAAGAGGAGAAAATATACTAGACCTGATCATCACAAACATGGGGACAAAATGCTCCACACGAAGTATATCCTCATTGGTGAGATCAGACCATAAATTAATCTCATTGTAGATCCACATCCGCCCCCACCCCCAGCAAAAGACCACAGTGAAGAACTTCTCAAAGCAAACTTCACACTTCAAGACTGGAGTGGTATCCTTCAAGGCCCCGAGCCAGTGGAAACCACAACCCACGCTGCTGAAACCCTTACAAATGCCTTCTATGAGCACCTCCAGGAATGTATGGATCAAGCAATCCCTAATAAAATCAAGACCCTTTCCACCAAAGGCAGGCACCTGGTCTGGTGGACCCCAGCCATAAACAAACTCTACAACAAGAGGAGAAAGCTACTACATGTGAACAAAATCCCTAAAAGGGAAGGCATCTCTGATCAATACTAGCAAAAAACTACGATCACTCATAAAATCCTCCAAGGCCAACTTTTTGAGAAAAATCGCTAATGACACAAAAGACAATCATAAGGCCTTCTTTAGCTATGTTAGAAACCTGGGTGGAAACTCCCAGATATGCTCAGAATTAGTCCAAAATGATAAAAAAATCACTGAACCCACAGACATTGCCAACATACTGGCAGACAGGTTCAGTGCAAATTTCTCCCCAAAGGAGAAATATCTATCCCACCAGAATCTAGCCTCCCAAACATCTCAGATGCCCAGGTGAGAGCTGCTCTCTCTAAAGCAAAAAACACAGCATCAATGGGACCAGATGGTGTCCCCGGCTGTGTGCTACACGAACTCAATGAGGAACTAAACCCACACATAAGGCTGCTGTTTAATCTTAGCCTTACTACAGGATATGTGCAAAGAATGGCGTACGGCAACTGTGGTCCCACTCCACAAAGGCGGTGCTTCTGCGGACCCTGGAAATTACTGCCCCATAAGCTTGACGAGCCTTGTCTGCAAAGCTATGGAGAGGATCATAATGGAACTCATAAATAAAGACATTGGGGACCTACAGACACTGGATCCTACCCAATTTGGCTTTGTCAAGGGCAGATCCTGCCTCTTGAACTTGGTGACTTTTTCGAAACAGTCACTAAGGCCATTGATGAGGGTAAGGCAGTTCACACAGCCTACCTTGACCTAGCAAAAGCGTTCGACACAATACCCCACTCGGGCATCATAGAAAAGCTCACCAGCTTAGATGTAAACCCATATGTCACAAGATGGGTTGCAAACTGGCTCAAGGACAGAACACAGGGTTAGAGTTGCTGGTGCCATGTCAGACTCTAAGCTGGGTCACGAGCGGTGTGTCCCACAGGGCTCAGTCCTGGGCCCCTCTTGTTCGGCATTTATTTTTCTGAAGTGCAGGCAAACATAGGGGGATTGTGGCTGACAAAATTTGCAGATGACTGCAAACTGGGCACCATAATTGACACTCCATCAGACACAGACCTCCTCCAGAGAGGTCTCATAGAAATGGATAACTGGTGCCAGAGCCATGGCCTTAAGCTAAATGCCAAAAAATGTATAGTCATACCCTTTGGGAAAAACAAGGTAACCCCTAATTACCACATAGGTGGTAATCCATTAAACACGGAAGAAGTTATCAGGGACCTGGGGACCCAAGTTGACAGTAACCTCTCTTTTGACACTCACATTGCCAAAGTGGTTAGGAAGACCTTCTACATTGCCCACCTGATCATGAAGGGATTCACATCCAGATCAGGAGAGGTCATTGTACCCCTGTACTTTTCACTTATCAGACCAATGATTGAGTACAAGCCCCATTGAATGTACCTTACCTGACACCTGCAGCAGTTGGAAAGACCCCAAAGTTCCTCACCAAAAGGATAAAGGGCTCAAACATATGTCATATGATGCCCGACTGAAGAAACTCCAGCTCTATTCAGTCACATACCGTCTGCTCAGAGGTGATCTGTGCCTGACATACAAGGCCATGTCCAACCCGGAATTAATGGACATGCTCCACCTCAAACAATCCAAATCCACCAGAGCCACGAGAGCAAGAGACTTAAACCTCAACACGGATATAAATAGGATGTGCTGGAGGGACAGATTCATCACCCAGAGACTCCCTACACTATGGAACAGAATCCCAGTCCATGTGAGGCAGAGCCCCTCACTGACTCTGTTCAAGAGAAATCTTGATGAGTGGATGGGAGATCGTAGGTTTACCCCGGGAATCATCTCTGTGTCACTGCTGGACAGAGGCACAGCAAACTAATGGGCATAGTATTCTCATCCTAAGGGGTGGTGAAAGCCACACACACTCTGGCTAGGCTTATAAATGCCCTAGGGCAGATAGCCTAGTATGAACCTATGAACCTATGAACCTATGTATGCCTGGGGTGTCTGCGGTTCTAAAAAACATAATTTCCTATTTTTCAAAATGCATCCAAAATACTAAAATCTCAATGAATATTTAGAATTCTTAAAAATAATTTGCAATTAATCAAGGTGTTAATGACATTTTTTTAATTATATTTTAAGCAAAATATTACAAGCACAGGTTTTACGATTAAATCAAGGGTGGATGAAAAAACATTCCTTCACAATTAACATGAAATTTCAAAACAATCAATAAGTCTCTGCCATATATACATAGATAGTTATTATTAATTAGAGCATGGCTGCCTTCAGATTTAAAACTGGGGCTAAAGACAGTTGATCATTTAGACTTGGTGGAACATTGGCATTCAATCATAACTGCCAAAGCACTTAATGATATTCTAGTAGTGTATCCCACTACCCATCATGCAGATTAGGGTCAACCTGCTCCAATACCTAAAAAGAAAAACCTACTATTTTCACAATGTAAAGAATGCCTATATAGGACATCTGTTTCAACCTTTTTGTTAATCTCATAGTAATGTTCACACACCCTGATTTTTAAAGCTGGAAATAATCTAGATAGACTACCCCCTTAGTGGAACAGTTAAAATACTCATTTACCTTAAAGGTCATATCTATACCAAGGAGTGCCAACTCCTTGCAGTCTGCCACATGGATACATTTGTGACACATCCCACATTTATAGGTTCCCCCTATGTCAGAGAGTACCACAACACATTGCGATGAATCTGACTAGGCATGTTCAGCAGCCAGAAAGACCACTGAAGTACCCTAACAAGAGGATTACTGGCCTCAAACAGTTGTCCCATGCAAAAAGACTGAATGTAACCCAATCTGTACTCTGTTGCATACTGTCTACTCAGGAGATCTCTGCCCAACAGACAGGTCCGTGTCATGGCTACACTCAAATCTGTTCTGAGTTACAGCTCAATGGCACTAAATATACGACCCAACTGATATTGCCAACATCCTGGCAGATAGGATCAGTGTTAACTGTACCCCCCTCTCACCCATGAAAGAGCACATCTCTATAATGGAAGACTGCAAAGTTGCTGTCATCATGGCTGCACAGGTAAAAAAACTCTCCAAAGCCAGTATCACAGCAGCCATAGGACCAGATAACTTCACAGGCTGTGTTCCACACAAACCACAGAATGAATAGGCACTGCACTGATGTACCATGAGCAGTCATAGCCTCACCTCATGCTTTTTGCCTGTAGAATGGTGCACAGTGATGGGTATCCCACTACACAAGGGCGGAGACATCACAGACCCCAGGAACTAGCGCCCCATTAGCCTGATGAGCCCGCTCTTCAAGGCTATGGAATGTATCATCATACAACATATAAACAATTACATTTGTAATACCCAAACCTTGGACCACAACCATGTTGGGTTTGAAAAATGCAGATCATGTCATCTAAACCTAATAGATGACATTGAAGCAGTCAACAGAACCGTCAACAAGGGTAAGGTGGTTCACACAGCCTATGTTGATCCTGCCATGGCTTATGACACCACCCCACAGTCTGGAACTATAGATAAACCCACTAAACTAGGTATAAATTGCTATGTCACAAGATGGGTTGCCAACAGGCTTACAGACAGAACACACACTGTGAAAGTAGCAGACTCCAAGTATGACTTTGGACCAGTGAAGAGTGCAGTACCACAAGGTCCAGTCCTGTGTCCTGTCCTGTTTAGTATCTACTTCTCTGAAGTAAACTTTAACATGGAAGGTCTGTGGCTACAGAAGTTTCCAGAGGACTGCAAACTAGGAGCCATAATTGTAAACACTAAAGATGTGGACATCAAATCCACCACTCCTCCACGTCAGAACGAATAAACTGAAACAAAAACACCTCCGATGTAGTCTTGATGAGATAGATGAAAGCGTGCTCAATCCCAATTGTGTTTGCTATGCTGTTTTTGGTGTTTCATTAAATCTACAGTTTTTTAGTACAACGAGTGGCTCACACAATTTTGTGGTACGACACTTATTGTTTACTGGTGTCTAAGGTGTTATTGGAGGATACCCTTTATGGTAAAAGCAAGCGGAGGTGTTTTTGTTTCAGTTTAAAGATGTGGACATCCTACAAAAGGGCCTCACTGAGACAGATGGCTGATGTCAAAGCCACGGGCTCTAGCTCAATGCCAAAAGGTGCATTGTCATCCCCTTTGTTAAAAACTCTGTAGCCAAGAACTACAACAGAGGTGGTAGTATACTTAACACTGAAAGTGTGACAAGAGACCTTGGGTCACAGGTGTACACTAGACACAACTGTGATAATCACATCCTCACAGTAGTCATGAAACCCCTGCTATGTGCCACACCTCATCACAAAATGTGTCTCCTGCAGAATAGAAGAGGACATTGTTCCACACTACTCATCACTCACTAGAACTATAATAGAGTACAACCCCACTTTTGCTATGTACCTCACAAGACAACTACAACAACTGTAAAGCCTGCAGCAATACCTCACAAAGAGCATTAGCGGGCAGAAATACATGCCATACACAGACCATCTCAAAATGCTCCATCTGTACTCCCTTGCATATCACCTACTCAGATGTGGTCACTGCATAACACACACAGCTATGCCAAACACACAGCTGTTGGACATGCTCCACGTAAAACACTCACAATCCCTCTGACCTTTGGACCCCAAACCATGAGTGAAATACAAAAGGAAGAGGTGTACCCATTTACCTTATGGATACCCACAGCTTCAGGTTAGTGGCACAGCATGAGGCCTTGGAGACCATGCAAGTGCAACTAACATTGACCAAAGCTGCTCATCAGATTGTAGCCTGCTACAAATCACCTACCTTGACACAGGAACCTCACTCAGTATTCCTGAGAACAGTGGAAAATATAAAGGTCCTATCAAACACCATTATATGAGGTGATTACAACTACCCAAACCTTGAGTGGGAGAATTACTTGTGTACAACATCCTTTGCCCAATGTTTCCTAGAATTTAAAAGCTCTAGCACCCTGGAACAGCTGGTCACCATGCCCACTAGAGGTGACACCATACTGGACATGATCATCACCAACATGGGGTACCAGTGTACCAAAACAGAGATAAAACACTCGCTGGTAATATCAGATCATAAAGTAATCACACTGGACATCCACATCCCACCCCCCCACCCAATCAATGAAACCACCGTGAAGACCTTTTCAAAAGCAAACTGCACACATCCCAAGACAAAAGTGGAAAGTTCCAAAGACCTCTTGCTGTAGGATAATGGTATACAATCTGCCGAATCAGTTACAAGTGAATCCTATGAGCATCTACAGGGATGCATGGATCGAGACATCACAAATAAAACCAAGATGCACTCCTCCAAAAATAAGAAAACAGTCTGGTGGTCATTGCCCATAAATAAGCTAGACAACAGAAGGAGGAAACTAACACCTGATGGAGCCAACTTCACTAAAGGAAAGGCATCACTGATCATTATTAGGAAGAAGCAATGATCGCTCATAAAATAATTCAAGGACAGTTTCAAAAGACAAATTGCCAAAGACTGTAAGAATGACAACCACAAAGCCTGCGGTAGCTATACCAGACATGTAGGTGTCAAATTCCAAATATGCTGTCAGCTACTGACAAATGGCAAGGAATACATTGAACCAACTTTCATTGCCCACATCATGGGGGACAAGTTCAGTGAAAACGTCCCCCATCACCCCCAAAAGGGCCTGTGTCCATCACAGAAGGATGCAGAGCCCCAGATGTCATGGACATTGCAGGTAAAGACAGCCCTCTCCAAAGCCAAGAACACAGCATCAATGGGACTGGATGGTGTCCCAGGCTGCATCTTACACTAGGCCCAAAAGGAACTACACCCTCACCTACATTCACTGCCCAGACTCAATCATACCACAGGGTATGTACCCAAAGAATGGCATACACTAACAGTCATCCAGCCCCACAAAGGGGGTGCCACAACAGAACCTAGAAACCATTGCCCTATATGTCTACTCAGCCTGGTCTACAAAGCTATTGAGCAAATGGTCATGGAACCCATAAACAATGACATTGAGTACCTCCAGACACTGGACTCTACACAACCCCACCTTGTCAAAGGCAGATCCTGCCTCTTAAACATTGTTGACTTACTTCAAACAGTTACAAGGACATAGATGGAGGTGAATGTAGTCCACACAGCCCACCTGGACCTCAATAAGGAGACTGTACGCCATTCCCCACTCTGTCATCATGGACACGCTTACCAGCCTGAACATCAACAGCTATGTCACCGGATGTGTGGCCAAGTGGCTCACAGATCAAACACACATGTTCAGAGTTGCAGGTGCCATGTCTGACTCTAAGACAGTCACAAATGGCATCCCACAGGTCTTGGCCCTGGGACCCCACTTGTTCAGTAGACACTGCTCAGAGGTACAGGCAAGCACAGGAGGAGTATGGCTAAACAGGTTTGCAGATGACTGCTAACTGTGGTCCATAAACGACTCTATGGCTGACACACACATCCTCCAGAAGGGGCTTACAGAGACAGATACCTGGTGTTAAAACAATGCCCCAAGAAGAATGCCAAGGAATGCATAGTCATCCCCTTTGGCTAAAACAAAATGCAAACAAATGACCACATAGGTGGTACTCCAGTATGTATGGAGAAAGTCATGAAGGCCCTGGGGACACAGTGAGATAGTAAACTGTCCTGTGATGATCACATGGCCAAAGTGTTTAGACATTCCTTTTATGTAGCTCACCCAATGTCACCTAATGTAACCCACTTTGTCTAGTCTGATGATGTCACCATCCTACAAATATACCTGTGGAAAAGCAAACTCACAGTAATGTGTATAGTGCGCCATGTTAATGTGTACTCCTGTAGTATCATAAACCAGTTAGGTAGGAGTTTGAATCCTACACTTCACAAGTGTGTGTATGTCTGTTTGTGTGTGATCTCCTTGGAGAGGAGCAACCTTTTTGGAGAGTATTCAAACACCTTAAAAGTGGTATACTAATCTTTGTCAGGTCTGATGATGTCAACATCCTACAAATATACCTGTGGAAAAGAGAACTCACAGTAACGTGTATAGCGTGTCGTGTACTCTTGTAGTATCATAAACCAGTTAGGTAGGGATTTGAATCCTGCACTTGACAAGTGTGTGTCTGTTTGTGTGTGATCTCCATGGAGGGGCGCAACCTTTATGGAGAGTACTGAAACACCTTAAAAGTGGTATACTAATCTTTGTCAGGTCTGATGATGTTACCATCCTACAAATATACCTGTGGAAAAGAGAACTCACAGTAATGTGTATAGCACGTCGTGTAAATGCGTACTCCTGTAGTATCATAAACCAGTTAGGTAGGGGCTTGAATCCTGCACTTGACAAGTGTGTGTCTGTTTGTGTGTGATTTCCATGGAGGGGCGCAACCTTTTTGGAGAGCACTCAAACACCTTAAAAGTGGTATACTAATCTTTGTCAGGTCTGATGATGTTACCATCCTACAAATATAACTGTGGAAAAGAGAACTCACAGTAATGTATATAGCACGTCTTGTAAATGCATACTCCTGTAGTATCATAAACCAGTTAAGTAGGGGTTTGAATCCTGCATTTGATAAGTGTGTGTATGTGATCTCCTTGGAGAGTACTCAAACACCCTAAAAGTGGTATACTAATCTTTGTCAGGTCTGATGATGTCACCATCCTACAAATGTACCTGTGGAAAAAAGAACTCACAGTAATGTGTATAGCACATCGTGTTAATGCATACTCCTGTAATATCATGAAGTAGTTAGCTAGGGGTTTGAATCCTGCACTTGTTGGGTTGTGGGTTCTGCTTTTACTACTGTATGACATATCAGTATGACACCAGTATGTGCATTACACATGTGAGGTAGCTGTGTGGCAAATACATATGTGTACATGTGACCTCAATGATTGCATGTGCGGGAACCCTGCTTTCTCCAAGAACACATCTGTCATCTTTTCAAGAGTGTGCTGCTGCTTTCCAGACCTTAGGTCACATCTGCATGCTTGTGACAAGGCCAGCCACTGCAGTGATCCCTGGCCTAGGTCAACTGTGTCACACACACTCATTATGGTTTCTATAGAATTGTGTGAGTGAGGGTTTATGGCCGAGGTATATGTCAGACCTGTTCAAATGCAGCAGGGTCTATCAATGATGGCTATTCATTATAGGTGTACAACAACATTTGTAAATATGCATGCAGACCCCTTATTGCTTATGTGATCCACCGAGGGATTTAAACATACCTTTGGAAATGTGATTATCAAAGGAGAGGTGACATACCACTTGGTTGCATGTACACATCGGTACCTGTCCTTCATGTTGGTGGCTACTACCTATGTGGTACTGTGGGGATACTATGTTCCGTAAAGGTGGATGACTATGCATAGTTTGGCTTATAGCTTTACAGCATGGGTTTGACAACAGGTATCTGTCTGTATGATACCCGTGTGGAGGATGTGTGTGTCATCTGGAGAATGCATTATAGGCCACAGTATGCATTACCGGACGTGGACGGATATATCCCTACTGTGATTGCTTGTACCTAAGAGGGCTATATGCCAAACAGGAGTGGTCTCAGTAATGGGTGCAGGTGAATACCACTGGTTACTGGCATAGTATAGTACCTGAAGGATCCAAATGTTGCTGTGTGGCCTACATCTGTGTGTCAGTTGTCAAGACATCATCTAACAATTGGTTATGGTCAGGCTGTTGAAGTTATGTATACTACCAGAATGCAAAACAATGACAGATAGTAACAGTATCACCCATAGCACAGTGTCAAACCATGTCATACACACATGTGTAGTCAGGTTCCGAAATGTGTGTAGTACAATGCATACTGGCCACCAATAGAAAGTATGGAGTGTTACTGTGTAATACAGGGCATGTTACTCTGCCCATGTGTGCACTATGCACGTACATGCAGACAGTGCACCTCCACCATGTTCACAAATGTACACCTGCAAATCTGTGCTACACACGTCCCACACATACTGTCCACTCTCTAACACATGCTGCCAATACTACACACATCAGCCAAGTGGCACGTGGGTGGACAATACACTATTTTAACTAACACTGGTGTAAACAATACTACAATGACAATCACAGGTTTAATGCATCATGCCTGCTCAGCTACACCTTCAAGCCTATCATTACACTCTACTGCTGACAACATGGTAACATTGCTATACTGCTATAAAGTCACCCTGTGCATCGGCACCATGGTAGCCTGTTTCTGCATTGATGTTACAGATGACAGGAGGTGGCACAGGTTTCATCATGTGCACAGGGTGTGTTGTTGGTTTGCCAGAGGCCTACAGTGAGCCATCCAATCGACATGTATGTGTGTGTGTGTGTGTGTGTGTGTGTGTGTGTGTGTGTGTGTGTGTGTGTGAGGGGCAAGAGTACTGCTATGGGCCATGTTGATGTAATGTGTGCGGGTATGTGTTAGCCCTAGATGTCTGGTTCATGTGTGTGTGTGTGTCAGAATGCACACAGTTCCACCATGTGGCTGCCATATACGGGTATTTGTGGGAGAGCCACAGACTGCACCTGCCATTTACAGATCACCGCCTCTGGCCACGGATAAGGTATCTGTGCCTGGTAGGGGTGCTACTGACACTATCAGGTACTAAGCCAGACTGGGTACTATCCCCAGAGGTATATGGATGTACACTGGACCCAGGTCCCGCTGGGACTGTCCAGAGCCACGCGCACATGGTCTTCGAGGACGGTCTATGTACAGCCCACCCCCAACATTGTTTGTGCTATTACTGGCACTATGGGAGCGGCTGTGACTTGAGAGACATCACAGCAACTTCCAGCTGCTGATGTTGCTGGTATACGTCCACATCGACGTCTCACCCATCCCACACTGTCCTGACACATGGACATGACTCACCCCAATGTCTATCCATGACTTCAGTGTAATTATGGATGGCACTTGCTAGGTCATGGATACTGTCAGCTAAAGCGGTGTTATGTGCCCTCTGTGCCCTTAGTCCCTGTCTGGTGTACCGTTCCATACGTGCCTGTACCTCCATGACAGCCTGGAACATATGTGAGGTTGTAAGACCTGTGGCACGTCTGCCAGGGGCATGAGGACCAGCAGTGCTTCGACGAGAACCCCTGGACATCTGCCTATGTGGTACTGTTTCAGACCACTGGGTATGGCTGCTGTGTCTGGATGCATATGCCATAGGTACCACACTGTCCTGGCCATTGCTGACTGTAAACTGTCCCTCAGCTATGGGCATTGGTGATGAGGGATGTATTGGCAGTATGACTTTGTGCATGGATGGGGTGGACAGCTGTGTACTGTCAATTGGTGGCCCAATGACAGACCCTGGCAAACATGCCTGTGCCTCAACACACCTATCATCATTATCACTATCTGAGCCAGTGACATCAGCTTCCCTGCTGCAGTGAACCAGCCCAACCTCAGCACCTGTGAGAGGAAGACAGGAAACACACTTTACGACCTGTACATGATGTCAGAACACATGAACAAATGCACACATGCACACATGCACACGTGAACACATGCACATGTGAACACATGCACACATGTCCACATGAACACATGCACATATGCACACGTGAACACATGCACATGTGAATGCATGCACACATACACACATGAACACATGCACACATGAACACATGAACACATGTACACATGAACACATGCACAAAAATACACTCCTCACTAAAGCAGAGAAACACACACACACCACCAGCAATCCAGAACATACCCAATAGAGGTTGATGGAGGGGCACAGTATCACAAGACAAACAGTCATATCACACGTGTCAGCATGCAGGACGTGTTTTGCTCAACAGCATGCAGTGCAAGTGTAGATAGTCCTTGTTAATAACAGTATACATAGCTTTGTTGCATGTGTAGTCCTTGTTAATAACAGTATACATAGCTTTGTTGCATGTGTGTTATTGTTCAGTGATTGTCCTCACCCTGTAATGCAATGTCTACATGGACACAACATTGCTGTGCAAGTATTACAAGCTCTGCAATGTCTTGTGCACATCACTGACAGGTATACATACCATAGCTGGATGTGTATCTGTGTGTCACATAGATATCCATTTCTGATTAGAGAGTCTGTGTCTTTAGCAGATGATTGTGGACACAGGTTTAGCACATGCATGCTATGTATACACACAGGATGAGTGGTGCATGTATACCTGATGGAATACCATTGCTCAACATAGCCATTGTACAGTGGTTATGGTGAGTGTAGGACATATTGTGGACATGCCAGTGCCAGCCATGACATGGCATGCTACAACACAACTTCAACATTAAACATCACACATACACAGTGTGTGTCATGTGACCTATACACTCAATAGCATTACAAGACATATATGTGTCACTTTGTACAAATGGTGATTGCTATGCATATTGTGTATTGGTGCATATGTTTGCACACACACAACATTGAGGTGCATAGCAGTTAATGTTATGTGTAGTACTGTGGTTACTGTAACTGGATGGCGTGTTGTTGTTGTATCATGAGCCATCATCATGTAGCATCATGTGGTCACTCATGGCTACTTAAGTGTGCCAGACCGGCACCTATTATGTTGTGCCTGATCTGCAGTACCATGGCTACATTCACCATTTCACAGCCAGTTGTTACATGGGTTTGTAAGGTGCCCAATAGGGGGCATTGCCTAACATGAATGTGTTGCATGTTGGAGAGTGTCACACTGCCCCATGATAGGCCTCTACCCCTCAGGTATATTATGTGTGCTGTGTGGATGACATTTGGGATACTGGAGTGTGACCTTACAGCATGTGTCTGAATATGCCATGTGTAGCATATTAACATCTACTGCGTATAACATTGTGTATGTCGTGTGCATGTGTATCGACTGCCTATCAAATGTCCACTATAGTGTAGCCACAATTGTTTGGGATGCTCTGTGTATTGCATGTGTTTGAGGCAGCCACTCACGTTACTGAGATGTGCATAGTCTCACAGCAAACATGCACAGCATGCATTATGCATAGGTGTGTTACATGTGTACATGGCCTACACCTCACCTATGACATGCACATTTTATTAGCAATATTAAATGTAGAACACACTCACCAGCATGGGTCTGCTGCCTTGCTGTCACACCAGAGGGACCTACAAGGATATTAAACAGTTTGTTAGTGGCAACAACTGTGGCATTGCTACTGTGGCTTCGCAATCTTACAGTAGCACAATGGTTGACAGTCACAGGCCTACACATCATGTTCCAAATTATCAGTATTGAACAACACCAGGCTCCACATCTTCTAACTACACAGTACACATCTCACATATGCATGATCTAAAAATAGAGGTAACAGTAGTCTACAGATATGCCATCTTACCTGCACTCTTCATGTGAACTTGCTGGGGGGCTCCGGCCTCCATTATGATGCATGTTTGCTGTTGTTGTTGTTGGCTGGGAGCCCCGAGGCTCAGGAGCAGCTCCTCCACTCTGGTGAGGGGGGATGGGTGGCAACCCCACCACCTCACCACCTGTGGCAAGTTTTTGCCTACGGACATCAGACGGACGCTGGCGGACATGTCTAAGTAAATCACTGCAGTGATGTTGTACCTGCTCATAAGTCCGGTTATGCATGCCTATGTCATTTATCCTATGGACAACATCTTGCTACAGCACAGTCAGCTCATGCTGGTCCTGGCTGGTTCTTGAAAATAGCAGGGTGTACTGTACGATGAGACAGTTGGTTAGTATCTCATCCTCTGCACGGCTGTAGGCAGGATTGCGATGGTGGGACATGGCCCTGGAAGACAAGAAAACAATATGTGTGAGCAAGTCATGTGGCACACGTAACATTCTACAGTACAGATATCACTGAACTACCATAAATAGCAAACTATTGTCTGTCAGAGGATACACATTTTCAGTACCACATATCAGTGCTCAACCCACTACTGCCTGACACTGCCTGACATGCTCTATATATTAAAACATTTTCTGCACAGCAACAAAGAGAAACCACTATGTAAGACTATGCAACAGTACATGGCACACTGTATGCAACACAATGCACCACCTAGCCACAGTAGGTATATATCCAGCTAATGCATAAAGAAATATGTAATCCATTGCAATGATTGTAAAGTCCAGTTACAGTATTACCAGTATACCACACTAGTTGTTGATGGAAAACCCCTGCCTACAATATGTGCACATTTGTGAATATAGGAGGCATACTGCTGTACTAGACTATACATGTTGCTAGATACCCACTTATATCCTGTAACACACATATGACCGGGGCATGTTACAGGCATACCCACACACACACATCAGACATACATACAGGACGCAGAGGTATGGCAGCAGATGAGCTTTCGTGTGTACCATACAGTACTGTGTGTCAGTACTTACAAACCCTTATGCCTGAGGTATGTAATCTGTGAGGACTACAGGGAACACACAAACAGTGTTTCCAAGCAATGTGGACATACACCATACTGTGCTGTTTAGGCCTACAGCTTCAGGTAGTACTACAGTTCATACAGGGGTTTGATTCACCAGCAGTATCAATCAATGAGCATACATGTACTGCTTTATCCTCCAATGGCACACCCTAGTTAACACAAAGGGACTACTTTGGACTGTATGCCATACTGCTTTTTATGGCTAGCAATAACATACACATCTTTTGCTGGGATCAGAGCTAGGACACATAATGCCATGACAGAAACAATTTCCCACTAAGCTATCCCACATATACACAACTGTGACACATTCACCAACACATTCACCATCACACTCAGTCAACCTCACATAGCAATTATTGCAAGAAAAACATGTGGATGTGTATTGGTTCATAGGTAGGTTATAGGCTATTGGCCCTAGGGCCTATAGAAGCCTAGCCAGATGGTACCCTGGCCTTTGACACCCAAGTAATTTAGTTCCATGTGTCCCTGTCAAGCAGAGCCACAGAGGTGATTCCTGGGGTGCACTTCTTATCTCCCATCCAGTCATCAAGACTATTCATGACGAGTGCTACTGAGGAGCTTTGTTTGCTATTGTTAGGTAGTTTGTTCCACAGTATGGGATGGATGTCTCTGAGATAGGAATCTATCCCTCCAGCATGTTCTGTCTATTGTGGTGAAAGGTTTAGATCCCTAGAGTGTGTAGCTCATAGAGATAGTGATCTGTTTATGTGGATCATGTCCAACAGCTCTGGGTTTGACATAGCTTTGTATGTTAGGCAGGGGTCACCTCTGGGTTGCCGGTATGCAACACAGTGTAGCTGTGGTTTGGTGAGATGGTATGCATAGGGCACCTGTTTGAGAGCAGTATTGTTCTTTGTGAGATATGTCTGTGGCCTTTCCAGTTGCTGTAGGTGTCTTGTGAGGTACATATCAGAAGGGGCATTGTACTCTATAATGGGTTTTGTGAGTGATGAGTAGAGGGGAACACTGACCTCTTTTTCCCTGGATGACACAGCTTTTGTGATGAGGTGTGCCATGTAGACAGATTACATGACTAGTGTGGCACTGTGATTATCAAGGGTGAGACTACTGTCCACATGTGTCCCATGGTCTCATCACACTGTCAGTATTAAGTCGACTACCAGCTATGTGGTAGTTCATGGGTACAGAGTTTTTAGCAAAAGGGATACGAATGTATTTCAGACATTGAGCTTGAGGCCATGGCTTTGTCACCAGACATCTGTCGCAGTAAATGTGACTCTGTCTCTCCCTGCCTCTATCTATCTATATATATATATATATATATATATATATATATATATATATATATATATACACACATACATATATATATATATATATATATATATATATATATATATATATATATATATATATATATACACACACATACATATAAACATCCATTGATGTACATATAGATATACATATAGGCACATATACAGTCCACCTTTCATGGTGGGAATATCAATTATGTGAAGTATGTGAGGTATACAGTTATGTAATGATATTGCCCAGTCTTGTGCGAAATGCATTGAAGGTGTTCTCAGTCCATGTGGCTTTAGCAGGCCTCACTAGCTGTGACACTGCAAAGCTAACAAATCACACCCACAGCGTTTAACCACCACATGTCATATACCAGCAAACAGCCATTGTCCACACAACAGATGACATGGTTCAGATGTTTGTCATTTAATGCTGAGCTAGATATATCACAGTTATGTCCCACTGCACACAGCTACACACTGATTTGTCCATCATCCTCTGTATTAGAGAAGTATAGGTGAAGATCAAATATGAGGAATATTCAGACAGCTATGGTAGAAGTATTGTTAGTTGAGGTCATAATTGGGGACTACATATATAGCATCACAAACATTAGGCAATCAAGATTTTTTAATATTTTTTAATATTTTTAATATTTTTAGACATATTTTCATATTTGATGTGAACTGTTTGTTTCATTAGTATATATCTAATATTGAGTTTTTATATTAATTATGTTTGACGAACAGTCCAAATATATACGTTTTATTTGTGGTAAAAAAGAAAATTGAGATAGGTAGACGTTGTGGAATCATGCACTGAGCACTTTAAATTTTAATTAGTTTGCATAGGGTACACGTTTTAAGTTTTTGATTGGTTTAGAGCCATATAAAAAGGGAACAATGGCTGTTAGTAATGGTTCTGATGAAATATACCATTAGTAGATGAAAGCGCTTAACCAGTATTTGATGAGATTTTAATATTTAAATAAAAGGAAAGTGTATGAATTTTCGTGGTCAGTGCATATATCGGTGACTGGGACTGTTTTTGGTGTTTGTTCAGAGTTATACTGCTTAAAAGTGTTTACTCCTGATAACCCCCGGGCTCATTTCTTTGAAAGAAAAGAAAATGGGAAGATAGGAAAGTGGTGAAAAAGGGGCACAAAGAGGGAAAGACAGTAGGGAAAACAGCTCGGGATGTGCAGGATGGGTGTAGGGAAGGTCCATAGCTGCCCATTTCTTTAACAGCAACAGCTGTGCATATACTAATAATTTGGATGTAAATTTGAAACCTTCCTCCCCGAGAGAGGGGTGAGTACAACGAAGTATGTTGTACTGCCAATTAAATTTCAGTTTATGTGTCCAGCAGACATGTGTGCAAAATGGGCAGCTATGTATGGGGCGTAATTTTTTTGTGGGAGCAGATTGCCCATTTTTTTTGTTTTTCAGGTGAGAGTGGAATGTGGGGTGGGGGAATTAGGTATATTTGAGGAGGTAGGTTGGGGAGGTAAACAGACAAGACAAACAAGAAGCATACAGAGGCAGAATATGACACATGGGGTGGGTGAACACCACTGACAGGGAAGGGTGTTTGGAAATCGCAAGCCCATGTGCCCACAGATGGCAACAGTGGAACTGAGATCCCCACCCATGGGCAGTCACCACTGCACCTTCACAGCCCTGAGGTTGGCTGTGCTGGGGGCTGCGTAGGAGGGGCAGGCTCACCCGTGAGTTGCACCACTCTTGCCTTGAGCTGGCATAGAGGATCAGCGACTGAATGCTGGATCTCCCTACGCACCACAGCCCGGACCATTCGGAGGGTGATAGGTGGCCCTCCTCCAGCCATGCTTGCACAGGGGGGGGGGTGAGCCCCATCCCCTGCAGCGCTTCAACCCGAAGGTGGCACAGGACCAATGGAGGAGGAGGTCCCAGGCTGGGCACCAGACCTGCTGGTGCCAGGTGCCATCGCCAGCTGAGGTGGGACAGGTGGGTCAGCTGGGACCGGCCTTCCCATATGTTCTATGTTTAGGAAGATTTAATGACAATATGGGTTAGTATTAGCCAACAGCATTCCAATTTAGTTGTAACAGCATACAATAGTATTCCCATTAACCCAACACACCAGAGTTCCAACAGTTGAACAGCAAGCATAACACATGCATATATAGAACAACAGTGGACATTCCAACAGCATGCAGGGTTGACTGGTGGCAACAGGCCACCAGATTGTGGTATGTGAACAGGGCATATGCATCAAAGTAAATGCAGATATTTATAAACCAATAGGACATGTGTCCCAACAAATGTTATGAGATTAGACATACCCATTGAGGTGTGGAATTGCATTGTTTATGCTCATACATTAGTGTATAAAAAGATACCTCCATTAACAACTTATATATACTTGTAGTTTACACTACATTCCTATTGACTGCAGTTATATATCCCCTACATGTATTATTACACTGGGCAATATCCGTTAAATTTTAAAATGGGTTTTGCTAGTTCTTCATATACCTGACCTGTATCTGACATACAAACTGTCCTGGATGCAGATGCTACTGCTACATATTTATATATTTCATTTATATTTATTTTTATTATTTATTTTATTTATTTATTTTATTTTACATTTGTTTACCGGGTTAGTCCGACTGGATACATATCCCTTTTCAGCAGAGACCCGGGGAGAAAAGCTCCACATATGAGAAGAAACAATAAACACTGCATAAAACAACATAAGCAGCAATAATAGTATACAGAGTTCAGAGGTACTTATTAACAAATACACTCTATTCAATGCCACAAATACATGATGAGTAAATACCCAGACATACAGGTAGGTAATAAGTAATGAGGTTTGAGCTTAAGATCACCAGGGAGAAGGATATATGATCATTCACAGGTCAATTCTATGGTTATACGGGGGGGTGGCAGTCTATGAGGGACAAACGTGTTTGGAGAATAGGTTTAAAGGGATCTAGAGAGATTTAAGGTGAAGAGTCCTTTAGGTAATTGTGTGTGAGTGGTAGGGAGTTATATGGTCAGCCAGGATTGTAACAAGGGCATAGCCAGTGGGACTTAAGTAGAGACTTGAGACTAGTTTTAAACTGGCTGAGGGAATTTATATACTAAATAACGAAGGTCGCTGCTCAACTGGTGAATGCTCGTTCAAACAAAATAAAATTAGTTATTAAAATAATGAAAGGTTGCAGAACTAAGTGAAAGCAAGTTGATACGCAAGTTGTATAACCAACAAATTCTTTATTATGTAAAAATATATAATCAGAGATAAGCTCTTTCGCTATGTAGCTTCATCAGATCTTACATTCACTCCCAAATTAAACATGTTATATATGAGAAACTTCTCAATTAATCAATTAAACGTAATTCATTGATATCACCATTTAAAGAGACAGATATAAACATATATGCATATATCTATACACATGATTAAACCTAAGCCTCCTAGACTAAAACGTAATATAATATAAAATATGAAATATATACTATATGGTGAACAAATAAAAACAGTTTATAAAAAATATATATATATATATATATATATATATATATATATAAATATAAATGTGTGAGCTCAATTTGTACAGAATTAATAAAATCATACATACATATATACAAAGACTCATGTCTAGATATACAATGATAATGTATGTATAAAATCTATTTCTAGTAGCAGCTTTCTTAGAGACGTAGAGGCAGTGATATATGTATACTATAGGGACTACTCATATATTATTTAACATTTCTACGCTGTTTCAATTTTGGTTTTATCGAGGCCCTATCATTAAGGCCAAGTCCTGTATCTGATCTTAATAAAATTATCCATTCTGTCTCCTTGCTCTCTGTGTATATCTTAATATCACCTCCCCCTAGCATTCAGAATTATATAACTTCTAATACCCTAAATAAGAATCTATGTTTATCATTACATAGCATTATATGCTTAGCAAGAGCATTATGTAATGTGCCTTTTCTCATGTGATATATATGCTCTCTCATCCTATCTCTGAGTGGACGATTGGTCTTACCAACATAGAAGGATGAGCATAATTGACAAACAGCTAGATATATCACATGGGGAGTCATGCAGTTGGAATTTGCTTTAATATTAAAAACTTTCTGTAAATCTGGATGTAAAAATTCTGTACTGCTGTCTATATAAGAACAGAAATTGCAGTGACCACAAGGTCTAGTGCATCCAATATGCATAGATTTCCTTTCTAATTTAGGATAACATAACATTCTTTTTAAGTTATGTTTATTCCTAAAAAGGAACCTAGGTGTTTCTCCTACTATCTGCTTAATATCTTCATCTACCTGTAAGATGTCCCAGTGTTTGTCTTAAATTTGCTTAATCTCTAGGTAGTCATAAGAAAAAAGGTGGAAAATTTAATACACGATTCACGTTTATTATCATCTTTAGTATAATTAATATTACTAGGTCCAAAATATGGCATGGCTGTAGTAGAACGTAAGCTATGCACTATGTCTACATGTGAACGTATCTCTTCAGCATTATAGCCTCTATTTAATAATCTATACTTTAAATCATTTAACTCAGTATGGAAGCCCTTGTTCATAGAATTCAATCTTGAAGCTCTTATTGCTTGTCCTTTCACAATATTCTTAAAAACAAAGGGTGGATGCATGCTGGATCTTAAAAGCAATGAATTGCAGTGACAAGCTTTTTGATAGACTCCTGTGTTAATTAAATTACCTTGCAATCTCTCTATATAGAGGTCTAAAAACTCAATTCTATTATCTGAGAATTGCATGGTAAATTTAAGACATGGAATTAAATTATTCATAATTAGATGCATGGATTCAAGTTGACATGACGTTCCTTTCCATAGAACAAAGACGTCATCTACGAAACGTCTATAAAATATCACATGCTCCTTAAAAAGTTGTTGTGTAAATAATACATGTTCTTCCCAATATGCAAGGAACATGTTGGCATAGCTATTGGCACACGACGTGCCCATAGCTACGCCATCTTTCTGTCTATAGATCATATCTTTAAACATAAAAATATTGTTTTCTAGAACTAATTCCAGGAAATGAACAATTAAATCAATAAGAACGATTGTATAATCACTATGATCTTTCAAATATTGTAGTATATAGTTGAGTCCTAACTCATTTGGAATTACTGTAAATAGTGATTGTATGTCAAAAGTAACAAATAAATAATCTTTTGTGATAATTCTCTGTTTAATAAAATCATAAAACTCAATAAGAAATTGTTTAGAGTCCCTTAGTACTATATTATTATTATTTAGTACTTTTCTCAGATGTTTTTCAACAAATACTGATAAGTGTTCTGTAACCCAGCCTCGACCTGAAACTATCGGTCTCATAGGTGGGTTCATATAATCTTTATGTATCTTAGGTTGCAAATGAATGACTGGAATAGTGGGTGTTAAAATAGTAAGATAGTCATATAATTCCTTTCCAATCAAATTACTCTTAAAGATATCCTGTAACGTATCTTTGACATACTTTATGGTATCCTTGACAACATCATTTGAAATCAACTCATAGAATTCATCCTGCATCAATGTTGTCATTTTCTTAATATAATCATTCATAACCATGATGACAATACTGCCTCCTTTATCAGCTGGTCTAATAACTATTGTGAGGTCTTCTTGTAATTTCTTTAAACTCAATCTTTCTTTATAAGTTAGATTGTCTCTCCTGTTACCTCTGTTCTTCACTACTCTATTCCCGTAGTACATATGTAACTCATCCTCAGTTAATTTTAAATAAGCCTCAATAAGGGGATGATGCGTTGGTACATAGTCACTTAAATTCTTAAATACAAATGCTTCACTTCTAGATGTATCACTTATTGGGGCTTTATATAATAGTTTTAACATAACATTTCTACAGAATATCTTTAAATCAGTAATTGTGTCTGCTAATTTACTATGACTTCTTGGAATAAAGTTCAAGCCCTTATTCAATAGCTGAATGTCTTCATTGGTTAATGTCATACTAGATAGATTATACACTAACGCTTGTTTGTCCACATTTTCTTCAGGGTTTGATGGGGTAAAATCTCCCCTGAAAACTTCCTCTTCTGCCTCCCTCGAATCATAGACCTTGACCTCTGAGGGCCTTTGTCCATGCGTATCGGTAGAGGAAAAACCAATTCAGCATTAGCCTTATTACTTGATTTATCTGGGGTCTTCATCTTCTTTGGTCTCACCACAGCCTCCGAATCCCCATTAATTAGAGCAGATTTATCTCTAATTACATGTACATTGGGGTATAAATTAATATCTGAGTTCACACTAGGGTGCATAATATGTATAACATCTACTGAATCATTACAATGGACAGTATTAGATTCAATAACCTCCAAAGTGTGTAGCTTCCACAGCGAAAAAGACAAACTTGTAACCGAATTACTGTGGATGAAGCTGGTACTCAGAAAAACCTCCAGGCAGTCGAGTGAACAATTCACTTTTATTAATAAACCACTCTAAAATGAATAACGCTCTTCCACATGCAATACTCACGTTTTCGTCTCACAAATGTGGGACTTCATCAGATCTACAGCACGTGAAAGGTAGCTACCTTTCACGTGCTCAATGAATCCCATGTGCTCGACACAGAAAATAATGTGCGTAATAAATGGTGTTAATGAGTGTCCTGAGCACCCTGAACTGGTTCCAACCATCCATCAATCCCGTAGATTCAGTTACATCAAGTATATCATTATCTAGACAAACATCATCATTCGCCACTACCCTTTCTGCAACAGTCAAAGTTTGATGAACATCTAAAGTTTGCATATTACCATTTTCAACATTGTTAACAGAGCCATTGGAAGCACACATATTATATTTCATAACTTCATTGCTCTTATTCTCACATAAATCAACATTCTGTCTAAATTTATTTACATTTTGTGAACCATTAATAATATTATCTTTGTTCACAGCAACATTCTGTCCATTCTGTCCATTCCCCGGTCTAGGTCACGTAAAGACGTGGCCTAGTCTGAAATCATTAATGTCCCTTTTGGCTTTATTTTGTTTTTGTTGTAATAGCTTACGTTTGAACGCTAACACACAATCCAGTAAATTATCCAGCAGTGGTCGTACCACTTTGTCTGGAAAGTCACTAAATAGTGTTCATTGTTTTAAATTAATACCCTCTATTAGCTTAGCTTCTTCTGGGCGAAAAAATCTATTAATAGTTTTAAATAGTTCCGACTCGCCTCAATATTGAGTGGCTGCCATCTTGCTAATAAGTCAGGGTAATCCTTGCCTTGACTCGGCATTGTAAAGACGCGTAAGCCCCTAGGAATAATGTTCTGGTCAAGGCAAAACTGGAAATATATTCTTTGTGTTTGGAAGCGTTTTAACTTCATAAAATCCTTCTCGATACCTTCAAGTAGAGTATGCAGCCTTTCTGAATCAACGGCCACTTCAATGCCATCATCAGCAGCTGCCACATTTTCAAAAAAACAAGAGGCATTAGTAACGTCATTAAGGTACTGTTTAAATCTCCACTGCAGTACCTCGTTCCCACGGTCTTCACCTCTTGGGATGTAATCCAGCTCTATATTGGCCATGTCTAAAGAAACTTGCCCCAGCCACCAGCGAAGCAAAAATAAAGTTATAAACTAAATAACGAAGGTTGCTGCTCAACTGGTGAATGCGCGTTCAAACAAAATAAAATTAGTTATTAAAATAATGAAAGGTTGCAGAACTAAGCGAAAGCAAGTTGATACGCAAGTTGTATAACCACCAAGTTCTTTATTATGTAAAAATATATAATCAGAGATAAGCGCTTTCGCTATGTAGCTTCATCAGATCTTACATTCACTCCCAAATTAAACATGTTATATATGAGAAACTTCTCAATTAATCAATTAAATGTAATTCATTGATATCACCATTTAAAGAGACAGATATAAAGATATATGCATATATCTATACACATGATTAAACCTAAGCCTCCTAGACTAAAACGTAATTTAATATAAAATATGAAATATATAATATATGGTGAACAAATAAAAACAGTTTATAAAATATATATATATATATATATATATATATATTTATATTATATATATATAAATATAAATGTGTGAACTTAATTCGTACAGAACTAATAAAATCATACATACATATATATACAAAGACTCATGTCTAGATATACAATGATAATGTATGTATAAAATCAATTTCTAGTAGCAGCTTTCTTAGAGACGTAGAGTATGTGATATTTTATAGACGTTTCGTAGATGACGTCTTTGTTCTATGGAAAGGAACGTCATGTCAACTTGAATCCATGCATCTAATTATGAATAATTTAATTCCGTCTTAAATTTACCATGCAATTTTCAGATGATAGAATTGAGTTTTTAGACCTCTATATAGAGAGGTTGCAAGGTGATTTAATTAACACAAGAGTCTATCGAAAAGCTTGTCACTGCAATTCATTGCTTTTAAGATCCAGCATGCGTCCACCCTTTGTTTTTAAGAATATTGTGAAAGGCCAAGCAATAAGAGCTTCAAGATTGAATTCTATGGACAAGGGCTTCCATACTGAGTTAAATGATTTCAAGTATAGATTATTAAATAGAGGCTATAATGCTGAAGAGATACGTTCACATGTAGACATAGTGCATAGCTTACGTTCTACTGCAGCCATGCCATATTTTGGACATAGTAATATTAATTATACTAAAGATGATAATAACCGTGAATCGTTTATTAAATTTTCCACCTTTTTTTCTTCTGACTACCTAGAGATTAAGCAAATTTTAGACAAACATTGGGACATCCTACAGGTAGATGAAGATATTAAGCAGATAGTAGGAGAAACACCTAGGTTCCTTTTTAGGAATAAACATAACTTAAAAAGAATGTTATGTTATCCTAAATTTGAAAGGAAATCTATGCATATTGGATGCACTAGACCTTATGGTCACTGCAATTTCTGTTCTTATATAGACAGCAGTACAGAATTTTTACATCCAGATTTACAGAAAGTTTTTAATATTAAAGCAAATGCCAACTGCATGACTCCCCATGTGATATATCTAGCTGTTTGTCAATTATGCTCATCCTTCTATGTTGGTAAGACCAATCGTCCACTCAGAGATAGGATGAGAGAGCATATATATCACATGAGAAAAGGCACATTACATAATGCTCTTGCTAAGCATATAATGCTATATAATGATAAACATAGATTCTTATTTAGGGTATTAGAAGTTATAATTCCGAATGCTAGGGGAGGTGATATTAAGATATACACAGAGAGCAAGGAGACAGAATGGATAATTTTATTAAGATCAGATAGAGGACTTGGCCTTAATGATAGGGCCTCGATAAAACCAAAATTGAAACAGCGTAGAAATGTTAAATAATATATGAGTAGTCCCTATAGTATACATATATCACTGCCTCTACATCTCTAAGAAAGCTGCTACTAGAAATAGATTTTATACATACATTATCATTGTATATCTAGACATGAGTCTTTGTATATATGTATGTATGATTTTATTAATTCTGTACAAATTGAGTTCACACATTTATATTTATATATATATATATATATATATATATATATATATATATATATATATATTTTTTTATAAACTGTTTTTATTTGTTCACCATATATTATATATTTTATATTTTATATTATATTACGTTTTAGTCTAGGAGGCTTAGGTTTAATCATGTGTATAGATATATGCATATATGTTTATATCTTTCTCTTTAAATGGTGATATCAATGAATTATGTTTAATTGATTAATTGAGAAGTTTCTCATATATAACATGTTTAATTTAGGAGTGAATGTAAGATCTGATGAAGCTACATAGTGAAAGCGCTTATCTCTGATTATATATTTTTACATAATAAAGAACTTGGTGGTTATACAACTTGCGTATCAACTTGCTTTCGCTTAGTTCTGCAACCTTTCATTATTTATATTTATATATCTACATGTCTCTATGTGTTCAGGTGACATTATCAGGTATATGTTGACAGCCCCCTACATTTCTAGCAGCACACTGACATTTCTGGGGAACAGAATAACAAGCTACTCATGTGCCAGATTAACCTGTACATGCCGGCCATGAACCGACAGTTGAGGACTTTATATATGCTTAACAGCTGCTGGCACTCCCTTCATCCAGTTTATATGGGCCTACCCATGCGTGGGTTCACTGCGCTTAATACAACAGTAGTATTTCTATAATGCAAGGGTACAACATCATCTCGAAAAAAGTGACACGGACACACTCCAGGAATTATACCTTTATTAATTAGATTACACACTTTTCTAGTGGCTATCTAATTTATTTGATATATCACTGCATGCAGAGGTCTTTTATTCAAGACATATACCTTTATTAAGGGGTTACAGCACCTTTTCATGCTGTCTCACTTATTTTATATAACAGTACATGCAGATAAGTTATTCAACACTCATTATACCTTTATTAATGGGTTACAATCCTCTTTGTCACTTCTTTTATACGACAACACTTGCAGAATAATTACTAACCTGCCTGGTGGTGTAGCCTTAGCAGTCTATCTGCATAGGCTTGCTGATTCACATCACGGATACCTGCAGCTGTGAAGTAAATGAAGGGATATTGAGACATACCTATCCATAACACAGACTACAATAGCAATTCTTACATACTTCATTCCATGGCTACATACTCAGTAGTGGGGCATTTTCCATTTCACGGGCCTCCTGTATCCACTGGTTCAGTCAGTCCTCCTTGCATCTCTTCAGGTCTGAGAAGTGGTATCTGACCTGTCACCAGTCTGAGGGATGCCTGTGGCACTGGTGAGATCATGTGCTCGATGGTTCCAGGCTTCCGCTTTGCACTCAGTGCCCTGAAACTAGCCCTGCAGGAGTCTTGCATCATGATGATGGACGAGGAGCCAAACCTTTACTTTTGAATCCTCAATGCCCCACCATTATGCTCAAAAACGAGAGCCCTCTCCAACACTGGCCATACTGTCTGCAGATGGGAGCTATAACCAGTTATGGCAATTATTCCCGCCTATGGAGCTTAAATATGCCTCATTTCCCGCACTTATTTGTGATTGGCCGGTTTTGAAAATTCTCAGCTAAATGCAAACCTGCTTAGCAATGGGTAAACTTCCATTGACATATATGAGTATGTTGGTAATCCATCCATATTTAAAGCTGTCATGGCTTAGTGGTTTAGTACTGTGGTTATGGTGCACAGTATCCCGGGTTCGAGGCCTGTCATTGCTTTTTATTTTACTACTCGCCAGACCGGCTAGGAGGTGTGGTTGTGTTTAGCCGACTTTGCTCAACTTTGCTCAACATTGCTTGACATTGATCTACATTGCTCTACACTACCCGACGTTGCCCAACGTTGCTAGTTAGCGAGGTGCGCAGCTCTGCACAAAGAAGTTTTGTTTGTGCTAGTTGGCGCGATGAGCAGCTACACACAAAATTATCGCACTAGTTAAAGCAGTGCTCAGCTATGAGCAATTGTACTTAACTGTGCTTAATACTAGTAAACTTTGCTTAGCAGTACTTCACATTGCTTAAGATACGTTTCTTATGCATTTATCAGTATGCATGACCATTCCACCTTCATATATATATATATATATATATATATATATATATATATA